>NC_079168.1:56818522-56866022 GCF_947568905.1 Ostrea edulis | reverse complement strand
TGACTTCTTGGAGTTATTCCTCTTTCTCCGTATGTCGTCACATATTCTGTCTTGCAGTCCGAGGGACACTGATGTCCTTATGATGTATCACGTGGACTGTGGACAGAGGGATTCACGTGGACTGCGGACAGAGGGATTCACGTGGACTGCGGACAGAGGGATTCACGTGGACTGCGGACAGAGGGATTCTTCCTTTGGGTGTGACTGGTACTGGTTGTTTTGTAGTGTTTATTAGATTATGATTGGTGATCATAATTTTGCATATCGATAAATTGAATCCCAATGGGACTTATGGTAGTCATTAGCACGGTAAAGAACCCTCACCGCTACGACCGTAACCGCCATGCATAGGTCACAATTCACCTTAATTAATAAGCCCGTGACGTCTCTACGTGAAATAGTATATTTTCAGATGGGACGTAAAACAGCATATAATCAAACACAACAACCACACGATACGTACAGTAAAATCAACCACAACAACCACACGATACGTACAGTAAAAACAAACACAACAACCACACGATACGTACAGTAAAAACAACCACACGATACATACTGTAAAAACAAACAACAACCACACGATACGTACAGTAAATCAACCACAACAACCACACGATACGTACAGTAAAAACAAACACAACAACCACACGATACGTACAGTAAAAACAAACACAACAACCACACGATACGTACAGTAAAAACAACCACAACAACCACACGATACGTACAGTAAAAACAACCACACGATACATACTGTAAAAACAAACAACAACCACACGATACCTACAGTAAAAACAACCACAACAACCACACGATACGTACAGTAAAATCAACCACAACAACCACACGATACGTACAGTAAAAACAAACACAACAACCACATGATACGTACAGTAAAATCAACCACAACAACCACACGATACGTACAGTAAAATCAACCACACGATACATACTGTAAAAACAAACAACAACCACACGATACGTACAGTAAATCAACCACAACAACCACACGATACGTACAGTAAAAACAACCACACGATACGTACAGTAAAAACAAACACAACAACCACACGATACGTACAGTAAAATCAAACACACGATACATACAGTAAAAACAAACAACAACCACACGATACGTACAGTAAAATCAACCACAACAACCACACGATACGTACAGTAAAATCAAACACAACAACCACATGATACGTGCAGTAAAATCAACCACACGATACGTACAGTAAAAACAACCACATGATACGTACAGTAAAATCAACCACACGATACATACAGTAAAAACAACCACACGATACGTACAGTAAAAACAAACACAACAACCACACGATACGTACAGTAAAAACAACCACACGATATGTACAGTAAAAACAAACACAACAACCACATGATACGTACAGTAAAATCAACCACACGATATATACAGTGAAAACAAACAACAACCACACGCTACGTACAGTAAAATCAGTAAAAACAACCACAACAACCACACGATACGTACAGTAAAATCAAACACAACAACCACACGATACGTACAGTAAAATCAACCACAACAACCACACGATACGTACAGTAAAAACAAACACAACAACCACACGATACGTACAGTAAAAACAACCACACGATACATACTGTAAAAACAAACAACAACCACACGATACCTACAGTAAAAACAACCACAACAACCACACGATACGTACAGTAAAATCAAACACAACAACCACACGATACGTACAGTAAAATCAACCACAACAACCACACGATACGTACAGTAAAATCAAACACAACAACCACACGATACGTACAGTAAAATCAACAGTTTGACCCATATATGTCTATTTGCACTATGTATAGTAACAATAACAATTCATCTGATCCACCCATGCCTCTCTACTTACAATTTGGATCGTAAAAATAACTAATCTTATCTTATGTGGGTCTATACTTACATTTATATGTCTATACTTACATGCATCAACAACCACATACTTACATATGTGTGTCTATACACACAATTATGTTTTTATACTTACATTTATGTGTCTATACTTACATATGTGTGTCTATACTTACAATTATGTGTCTATACTTACATTTATGTGTCTATACTTACATATGTGTGTCTATACTTACATATGTGTGTCTATACTTACATTTATGTGTCTATACTTACATTTATGTGTTTATACTTACATTTATGTGTCTATACTTACATATGTGTGTCTATACTTACATTTATGTGTCTATACTTACATATGTGTGTCTATACTTACATATGTGTGTCTATACTTACATATATATGTCTATACTTACATTTATGTGTCTATACTTACATTTATGTGTTTATACTCACATTTATGTGTCTATGCTTATATATGTGTCTATACATACATACATACATATGTGTGTTTTTACTTACATATATGTGTCTATACTTACATGTATGTGTCTATACTTACATGTGTGTGTCTATACTTACATATATGTGTCTATACTTACAATTATGTGTTTATACTTACATTTATGTGTCTATACTTACATTTATGTGTCTATACTTACATTTATGTGTTTATACTTACATGTATGTGTCTTGATACTTACATATATGTGTCTATACTTAAATTAATATGTCTATACTTACATATTTATGCCTATACTTACATAACGGATAGTAATAATAGCAGTTTGATCCATAATAATGTTCTCTGCATCTGAAAAAATGTAAAATAGCAATCTGATGTTATAGCATGTTCCTAATAGATGGAGAAATTGTACAATAGCAATCTGATGTTATAGCATGTTCCTAATAGATGGAGAAATTGTAAGATTATAATCCATTTGATACCGTATTATAAAAAAAATGTATAATTTACATTTTTTATGATAATATCCTTCACCCAAATGTCATCGTACCAGCACGTGCAAAGCCTTGTAAAGACTTCGTGTACAGCCAAATAATAGAAATGACATTGGATAATCTAGAAAGGTATTTCACAATATCCTCTTCAAAACTGGACACAAAAAGGTTAAAAAGTGCAGCATACATTTTGTATATTACGTAGTGTTAAGATGCTTACAAACAATGTGTACTCCTTCCGTCAATCATAAGTACAAAACAAGTTCCTCCATTTAGACATGCTCTCTGTTGGATTTCTTCTTGCGTACAAGGCAGGCGATGAGACTTATAAGTAGTATTTGCATGACTTGTTGAGCTAGATGCTGATTGCACGGTTGAGGACACACTTTGGATTGGTTTTTGAGTCGTTGTTGGGCTAGTTGCTTTTCCAGAATGAGCTTGTGGCGTCTGTAGAATGTCTATCAGCAACTGATTGTCTAAAACATTACATGTTTACTTGAGTTTTGAACTGGATAACGAATATAAATCGATCAGATTATCTGTTGACTTTCCATCTCTTACACACTGCAAATGTTTAAGGAGGGGTGTACAATATGTTTACATAATTCTTTCTCAAATCTAAAGGTCATGCTAATTAAACATGCATACCGAAAGTTCGGGTATATTGTTATTACCCTGATTCGTCCGTTTGTCAGACTTTCTTCTTCCTCAAACTCCTCTTTTATTTTATGCAGTAACCAATTACTCTTTTGGAATATGATAGGCGGTGTCCTGTAGATGTACTTTAAAGTTTCATGGGGCCAACTGAGGTAAAAAAAAAATGATGGGGGTTTTTCTACAAAAACCTGGTTCCCAGAGTTCCCCATACATTTTACGCAATAGCCGATTCAGCTTTTAGAAGATGATTGGGGGTGTCCTGTAAACGTGCGATAAGGTTTCGGAATTTTCATTTTCACCCTTGAGGCCAAATGGGGGTTGAAAACGACGTTTTCCTACGAAAACCTGGTTCCCATAACTCCTCTTACATGTTACATGTTAGTAACCAAATCATCTTCTGGAAGAAGATTGGTGGTGTCTTGTAGATGTGCAATAAGTTGTCAGAATGTTCATTTTCATCCAGGGAGCCAAATGAGGGTAAACACGACGGTTTTTTTTTTTTTAAAGACCCTGTTTCCAAGAACTCCTCTTACATTTTATGCAGTAACCAAATATTGTGTTGGAAGATGATTGGTGGTGTCCTGTAGATGTGCAATAATTTGTAATTTTCTTTTTCGCCTTGAAGAGCAAATGGGGTGGGAAAACGACGAACAAAACCAGTGCATTGTGTCGCGTGCAACAAGAATATATTTGCTTTAAGGGTTGTTGAAATCTCAACCATTTTAAAGATATATGAACATCAAAAAATGATGGGGGTTGGGATGATCCCAGGGCACTTGCCCACCCGAATACTCAATGCATCTTGATAGCAGGAATATATAAGGTCTAGTAGTTAGGACCTCCATTTTAAAAAAATATGTATATTTCAACAATTATGAAATGTTGACTTTAGAATCTCTTATTTGCAAACAAACCACCTTTTTTATCATTCCGGAAGAAATGAGAGCATGTATTACCTTTTCGATGTCGAAATCATGCTTCATACGAGGTGCTTAAATAGAGAATTAGATAAATTTGTAGTGTAATGAGCCATCTTAAAGATTATGTGGATTTTGAGAACCAGAGTATTGGAACGCAGCATCACGCTGTTTTTGGCTATAATAGCTCTAAAACTTCATTGTTATTTCGGATTTCGGTTGAGCATCACTGAAGAGACATTATTTGTCGAAATGCACATCTGGTGCATCAAAATTGGTACCGTATAAGTTTTACATTATGACCCCTGGGTCGAGGCCTCTGCTGGTAGACTGTTAGTCCCCGAGGGTCTCTACAGCCCAGTAGCTCAGTACTTCGTTACTAGCTTGAAAATACAGATGTATATTTAATTGCTGTTATAAAATTTAGAAATTCATTTCAAAATTAAGGATTATCTCCCTCATGCATAGCTCTTATCCTTAGACGAATTAGACTCCACTTTTTTTGGCACACTGTTTTTTGGCTATAATAGATCTAAAACTTCATTGTTATTTCGGATTTCAAACATTTCGGTTGAGCATCACTGAAGAGACATTATTTGTCGAAATGCGCATCTGGTGCATCAAAATTGGTACCGTATAAGTTTTACATCATACACTTTGTGGACGCACTCCAAGGGCCCGTATTTGCCCTACTTTTAAATTTGCATTCTTGAAGAGAGTTATGAGATCGATCAATTCATCTTCACCATTGAATTCATCTATACCAACAACACCTGTCTGGTTTTCAATGTAACTATAGTCCTTATCAGTTTCGTGTGTTCAGTATTGTCCAAGTCTGCAGTAATGACGATAAATAATACGAGCATGGCATTAAGATTGAAAACGTGTGAAGAAATGACGAAACTTTACCGATCTGAACCACGAGACAGGACAGGTACACATAACAAATCACTGTTATCAAAACGGTGGTCATGGTGGGTATCAAATGGCTGTCATCTCATTCTATCGGTCTCAAGACAAACCAACGCACTACTTTTACCGGATTTTAATCAGATTAAATTTGATAAGGATTTGCGGTGTCGAGTAGTGCTCTAAGTGAAGATAAAAAATTAAACGATCCCAGCTCGTGGCCTAAGATAGCTGTGACATCTTTTTGCTTTGTTTCATCTTTTTACCAGCTTTTTCTTCTTGTTGTTGATGTATATATTTTATAGTTTGTTTCAGGATATCAAACTATATTTACTATAACAATCTCTCTATGCAGTTTGTATTATCTCTTATCCCTTTGTATTTGAGTTGTTTTTATATATATATTCTTTTACATTATTTATAATCATAATTGACAATTTCATCTAAGAAAGTGTTCAGTTTTCTGTTACCATCTAATTCAACAAAAACTAGCATCAAATCAAATCCTAAGATACGCTCACACTCGCTACAATAGTATACGGCGCGGATCTAAGAAGTTTGATTTCAATTAGATTGTGAGCTTGCGAGGCATCTTGAAAAATAAACGAATATCAATCACAATTACTTTCATTGATGAATATGAGAGGTCAATTTTTAAGAATCAACTCCAAAATAAATAGTTGACAATGATAACTTGTTAATGCAGTCATTGTAATTATTTTCCTAGATCAAAAAATATAATCAGTTTTAGTGTATCAAATATTATGAAATACGTGTAAATTCAATGAAGTGATAATGGAGAAAGTCGATTCTCAAGGTTGAAAATGTACAACTTCCAAACCCTCGTAAGTCGAAATATGAGCAAAATGCGTTTCTTTCCATTTTATAGAATTTTAAACAATGCAGTATCCGTATACCCTGAAAGTATCGCACACACACACACACACACACACACACACACACACACACACACACACAATACATGCACGTGTGTGTGTGTGTGTGTGTGTGTGTGTGTGTGTGTGTGTGTGATAGACGATTCCACTTAAATTGTATCACTAATCTTACAGAAAAGGTAAAGGAACCGGAATTTGAAAACATTTTTGTTTGTTGACAATGACATCCTACTCTAAACGTAAATGAATTGAAATGATAACACTGACTTCAAAAGAAAAATACCTTCTGTTTGACATTTTGTATCACTTTTACTTAACATTTCTGGGTTAGGGGTATTTTTCCACAACACTTAGATCAATTATTATTGAATGACTCCGTTATATTCAATTCCCGATAGAAAGAAAGAGAGGGCCAGTAAAACGTGTAAAGTGAGCACACATTTCAACCAATGGACATACGTTGAGGACAGAATTGCACTATGAGGACAAAAAAAAATATCCTGATAAATGTGACCTACAGTATGTGAAAGATATAGATACAAAACATTAGCTTAGTGAGGACAAGTGGTGTGACGACATGTCCTTACTAATATTCTCTCTCAAAAACCTTTTTTCCCATAATTCGAAAGAGAGTATTAGATAAAATTTTATAGGTATCCCTGTAGCTATACCCAACATAGTACTTTTTTTGCCTTTAGAATAATATATGTGTGTTCTACACATTGTGAGGACGTCCTCACTTAGTAGGTTTGGTGAGAGAGAGAGAGAGAGAGAGAGAGAGAGAGAGATTGTTGTATACGTTATCAGCATCACATTCCAATCAATGCAGTATATACTCAAGAGTTTAAAGAATTTTTTCTAGTTGGATACAATCCTTTTTGTGACAACTTTCCACATTTATAAATTACATGTAGTTATGCTAACCTATTAGGACTTTTGAGATATATATTTTTCTGCGGAAAAGTGTTGCTGATTTGATATTACTTGACTTTAGTACTTTTGCAGAATAACGAGAATAGTGTACGTGTCGTTATCTATATGTTTGGCTGACTTGTTTGATAAATGGTTGTGGATATTGTTTCAGTGCGTTTTACCTGTCTGAGACAATTGTACATTATTAGTGTTGGTGTAGTTAGGGTTAGTTGAAACAATATTTTATGAATCTAATCTCTGTAGCATAATACAAACAACTTACTTGAATTCGCGTGATAAGATGCCAACAGACTTATAAAAATCCTGTACATGAAAGGTGGACTAAATGTCATTTATGGGATATTTTATCTGTATGAAGATGATGTAAGTTGTAAATAATATGAGTTAGGGTTGTTGAGCAAAGAGGGTACAATGTTCAGGAAAACGTTATGACCAAATATTGAAGCAAATTTAAAGTCGATCCAAAATCTAATACATGTACTAGTATTGTGGGGAGATAATCTAATACATGTACTAGTATTGTGGGGAGATACGTGTTTCATTTTTTTTCAAAACGTTTTAATAGTTCTAGAGCGAATTTACTAACTTATTTGGATTAGAATTTAAAACTTCGTGTGATGTTTGAAATATTAAAAAGTCGTACATGTATGTACCGAGAATTTATCACAAATTGTGAGATAAACAATCGTATGTCGGCTGTACTCTTAATAAGACGTAGTAGCATCAAATGTAAACCACCATGTCAAAAACCACGCTAATGGTATTCGCTTGTGTTAACTGAATTAACATTCCATGTACAATAATCGGATAAGAAAGTTTTTTGTCCCTCCTGAAAAGTATCAAAATCCGAGACACGAACTTTTGGAAGCGCAGCGACAATATTACTCTGCACATGCATTATTCATTTAGATTAATTAAGATAATGTTATGGCACTCAGCTCTCACCAGTGGCTCTGGGTAGCTGTTGCATGTGCAGCGGCCACACCCCGGGCAACGACCTTGGCAGGACGGCTGAACCTGGTGAGCTTAACTGTGGTGTCTCAAACCCTCGGCGAGTTGGGAGCCTGCTCTTCCCAGCATGCGAAGACAGCCTCGGTGGACCAGGCGGAAAAAATCCTTGCGATTCAACGGCTGAGAAAGCGATGCAGCACAGCACTGTGGGGTGATTAGGGCGTGTCAGAGCACCAAGGACAACACGGTTATCCACTGCAGTCAAGGAATTATCCAGACGTAACGATCCCTCGTGCCACTGGACCCAGGCTTCTGAGGCTGAGAGAGTGGGTTTGTGTGTGTGCGCAGGCCTTTCCACTATGAAACCATTCACGCACGGGTTTCGTTGTGTTTCACTTTCAAGTTCTGCAGCGATGGGGGAGTGGCGAAGCAACAGAAGGAGGTGATCACTGGGAGTTGTAGTCACAATCCGGCACGTAGGCGGCCCTAGGGGCCGTTCGTCTCTGTATCCAGGGCAGCAGGGAAGTCCGACACCATTCAGGGTGACTGAGCAGCCCTCTGTAGAACAACACTACTAACCCGGTAGAGGGACGGGGCTAGGAAAGGTGGCTTAAACATTGTCTGCCCTACATGTATCTGGCCATCGACTGTCAGATCATCCAATTATGCGGTCGAAAACAAAATCCAAAACAACAAAAACTTAAATTCCAGCTAAGAGCACGGAAACAAGGCTGCAACACCCCAGAGGAGAACTGCACTGGTTGGGAATGACTCGCAGACGAAGGTTCTCTCAGTGTGCTAGCCAACGGACATACCTTTTTCTGGGATGGAAAAGCTAAGAAAGAGGACAGAACACACGGCGTGGGACTGACACATTTGCCCACCGGGATCAGCGAGAGACTGATGAAGCTACGCCTACCCCTGAGCAACAAACGACATGCCACCATTATAAGTGCCTAATATCCCATCCTAACCAGCACAGAGGAGACAATCGAGCGATTCTACGCCGACCTCAGTTCTGTCCTATGATCTATTCCTACCAACGACAAGTTAATCATGTTAGGTGATTTCAACGCCCGTGTTGATAGTGACCACGGCCGGTGGAAGGGAGTTCTTGGCAAGCATAGAGTCGGGGTAAAATTAACAGTAATGGCCTACTGCTTCTGAGCAAATGTGCTGAGTATGAACTCCTCATCACAAACACCATATCCAGACAGGCAAACAAGCATAAGACTACTTAGATGCCATATGATAGACTATGTCATCGTGCGGCATAGAGATATTCGGGATTTCATATCACAAAAAGCCATAAGAGGGACCTACTTCTAGAAAGACTACGGTACAGATCAATCCAAGCCACCCTCAACATGCACATAGCTTGCCACTACCCCGAGCGACCAAGACCGTCCGCACTGTCTTCAATACAGCCAAACTGCACAACCCTTTCTACGTACAGAAGCGGCAATCAACGCTCAGTGCGAAAATGTCTACCAACGACTGCTAACTGGGGGCCCAACCCAAAAGTGGAACCAGTTCAGGGACATTGTAAGAAGACAGCAAAGACAGTGCTGGGAACAAAAAAAGCGCACACATCAAGACTTGTTTGATGAGAACAACAACGACATAGAAGACCTCGCAACAACAACAAAACCAGTAGACGAGACCTTCCGTCCAGTAGTCAACCTAAACACTCCAACTTCGTAAAGACTGAGAAAGCTATCAAGCAGATAAACTGTGAAAAGGCCTCTAGCATGGATGGAATTCCCGCCGAATTGTACGAGATGTTCGATAGAGACTCGCTGCACGCTTTCTATGAATTTCTTACCACGAACTGGGAAGAAGAAATGCCACAGGACTTCCGGGATGCCACAATAGTCGCCCTGTACAGGAACAAAGGATCTCGAACTGACTGCGGGAACTACAGAGGTATTTCACTGTTCTCAATAGCCGGCAAAATCATTGCACGCATCATCCTGAACAGGCTGATTGCATCCATCTCCGAACAGAACTTTTCAGAGTCTCAGTGTAGTTTCCGTCCTGAAAGATCCACCATTGACATGAGAGGGCCTACATAGGCTATGCCTGTTGCCCGATCCTGTTGAGTTTCTCAATAAAATATGTTTAATTTAAATTAAAATTGACATGATCTTCACTGTAAGGCAAGTACAAGAGAAGTGCTTCGAGCAGAACATGAGCCTCTAATCTTTCTTCATAGATCTGACAGTCTACAGAGAGACACTGTGGGTCATTCTTGGGAAACTAGGTTGCTCGAAGTTCATCAAACTTACCCAACTGTTCCAGAAGTACTGTCAGATGGCTGTACCTCGGAGAAAATCAACTTCTCCAACAGTGTGAAACAAGACTGCGTCCACGCCCCGGTACTGTTCAGTCTCCTTTTCACTCGGGTGCCGCTACATGCTGCCAGAAACCTTGACATTGGCATCTATGTTCGATATCGCCCGGACGGCTCATTGTTCAACCTTCGCCGCCTAGCAGCAAAAATAACATTTAAGAAACTGTTCACCGAAGCACTGTTTGCCGACAACTGCGCCCTGATGAACCATGAAGAGAACCACCTATAGGTGATCGTCGACAAATCTGTGGCCACCGAGCTGTTTGGTCTGACAATCAGCTTGGGGAAGACTGAAGTTCTCCCTCAGCCTGCACCTATGAGTGTCTCACAGCCGACGTACATTACCATCGACGGCACTCAATTGCAGAAAGTGGACGCCTTCAAGTACTTAGGAAGCACCATCTCTAGCGACGACGTATTAGACAAGGAAATAACAGTCCGGATCCAGAAAGCCAGCCATGCAATGGGAAGACTCCGCTCCTGAATGTTGCAACACAAAGATATCTGCTTGTCTACTAAGCTGAAATGTACAACGCAGTTGTGCTCTTCTCGCTGCTTTACGGGTGTGAGACATGGGCCCTCTATCGAAGGCATATTAAGCAGTCAGAGCAATTCCACATGCGCCCCCTCCCCCATATCATGAAGATCCACTGACAGGACATCACTACTCAACAAGGTGAACTCGACAAGCACTGAGGCAAAGGTTCTCCACACCACTACGTTGGACTGGCCACTTGATCAGCATTGATGCGTCCAGGATTCCCAGACAGCTGTTCTATGGTGAGCTGACTATGATAAACTTGCCAATTGCAAAGAGGGTCGCTGCCAAAGCCTTACCGATAGCGATAGAATGATAATGATAGTTGATATTCTCTACTAGTTACTTTCAGTTTAATCTATTGTAACTAATACAGTAATAACAATAATGTAGCAATGATAAAAAAATGTTCTAAGTATTTGTTTTAAATTATAGTTTTCATTAAATATGATATCTTATTCTAAATTGTCTTACATATTTTTATTTTCACTGATCCTTTTATGTAATTTACAAGACTGTAATATCCAGTTATGTTATTTGTAATATGTTAACATGCTTATATTTCTCTGCACTCTGTATGTGCATAGTTTGTTGGAATTAAATGATTGATTAACATGATCAGCGATGAATAATTACAGACTCTTTGCATGCTGGCTACTAGCGACATCGCATAACCGGATCTAGATCCATTTGTTATACGTCCTATTCGAGAATTTGTTTTTTATTTAGATGTCTCCAGCTTTAAGCGTGGGTCTGTGTAGGATTTCCCCTTCACACTGTTCTAAATAAGCTTCATGTTTACTGTCTTAGATAGAATATTGACATAATCGTTAGAATAATCTAGTATGCCATTACTGAATATTCATATTTACCAAATGCTATGTCAGTAATACAATTAACCAATCAGTTATAAGACTATGACGTTTCAATGTATTTTTCTATCCGTATACTTATGACATTTCAATATAGAAACCTATTTAATACAATGTATAGAAACAAATAATAAATACCTAGGTTGTATATAAAGTCTTATAAAGAAAACCAATGTTTCCATTATACCTTACAACGTTATAGAGAGTGAAGCTCCACCCACAAACTCCCACAACCTTGAATTCTACGTCACATAACACAAAACGAACAGTATCGAGACGGAAGGTTGTCGAGTCCCGATAATGGATTGTCAGCAAATTTTGACTTTTTGCTTCATAGGTATGTTTTCACAATATCTAATTGAAAGAAGTTATTGAAGTTCATTTCTTGTATTAATTAAGACATTTCCAGACAAGTTGCCTAGTAGATGCTTTGGAGGGAAATGTTATGAAAACGAATTTCAAAAATAATTCATGAAACAGATATCTAATTTGATTTTTTATTTAACTTATCAATACCTGTTTATCAAATAACGAATATAAAAGATGAATAGAGAAAGAAACCAAAAGCAAACATTTATTATTGTATAGGTCTGTTTTCAAGGTGAATCAAGATGCCGTGTTATCGTTTGTCACCTGTAAATTGAAAACGAAAATCAAAATTCCACGAATCTGTGTTTCCATGGTGCACCTGGTTATATTTGGGGCATTTAAAAACAACATCAGATAACACTGCATTTCTATGGTGGCATATTTCTCTCCCGTGTATGCAAGATATTATTCTATAATTTATGTCTACATGCAAGATAAATATGTCGACATGCAGGATAATTATATCAACTTCCAACATAACTATGTTGACAGGCAAGAAAAATGTAATCAGATAAGAATATGTAATAAAATATTCCAAAATTATCAAATATCGCCCACATGTGACTTCCAACATACTAGATGCAACTTATTTTTGTTGACATGCAACTTAATTATGTTGACATGAGAAATAATTATGCAGATATGCAACATATTTATGTCGATATGAAACTTATTTATGTCATCATGCAACTTATTTATGTTAACGTGCAACTTATTTATGTTGGCATGCAACTTATTTATGTCGACATGCGAGATAAATATGTCGACAT
Source organism: Ostrea edulis (assembly GCF_947568905.1). Classification (NCBI taxonomy): domain Eukaryota; kingdom Metazoa; phylum Mollusca; class Bivalvia; order Ostreida; family Ostreidae; genus Ostrea; species Ostrea edulis. The sequence continues at coordinate 56,852,985 of NC_079168.1, read as the reverse complement.
GCAACTTATTTTTGTTGACATGCAATCAATAAGTTGCATGTCGACATACCTATCTCGCATGTAACCATAAATAAGTTGTATAGCAACATAATTATATCGCTTGTCAACATAAATAAGTTGCATGTTGACATAAATAAGTTGCATGTCGACATTTATATCGCATGTTGACATAAATAAGTTGCATGTCGACATATCTATCTCACAAGTTGACATAAATAAGATGCATGCCGACATAAATAAATTGCATGTCAACATATTTATATAGCATGTCAACATAGATAAGTTGCATGTATACATAAATAAATTCCATCTAGCATGTTGGAAGTCACATGTGGACAATATTTGGTAATTATTGAAAAATTTTCAAATTCTTATCTGATTATATATTTCTTGCATGTTGACATATTTATGTTGACATAATTATCTTGCATGTCAACATAATCTATAGAAGAAAGAAAAAAACAACTTGCAAATAGGAGGCAGAAATATGCCACCATACATTTCACAGCTTGAAACTATGAACAAATACAAAAGACTCTTGAAAATAATGCACTCTTCGCATACTAGTATCCGAGACATCAATCAAACAAAATGTATGTGCGTGCGACGGTGTCTATCAAAGATATGAAATACATAGTCCCAGGTGGGCCTGAGTTTCCATAGCTCCTATAGACTAAGTGAAAATGCATTCTTTCTTCTTCACACCAGAGGACTTAAAAATTCTAAACTGAGTTTTAATAATGAAAATAGAGATTTTAAATTTCATAATTCATAAAATGGGAATGGGGTTATGGTGTTAGGGTGATACTCTGTGGCTTACATACAGAGGGCTAACGACAGGTGTCATCGGTCAACAGGGGATGTTTACTCCTCCTAGGCACCAGGAGCACATTTTACAAAAGAACTTACGACTTACGACCTACTTTAAATACTGGAATGTTCCAGTTTATTGTAAGATCATTCACGCCAAATGCAAAATATCTTTCAAAAAAAAAATGTTGAAAATTATGCCTCAAAAAAGTTTACTTCCTTCACTCAAAGTAATAACAGTTTAATACAATTTAAGACTTGTGACTTTGTCGTAAGTTGTTTTGTAAAATTGGCCCCTGATCCTGACACTGGTGATTCCAGGAGTTCGTGTTCGTCCTGTTCTCGACTTTCTATTCTATGTAAGATTTGTGAGATAGATCACTGTTCGTTATTTTCTTATTTTCATCCTTTTCATTGCGAACTTGCAATCCTCTTAATTCCTGAACATCAAACAAACCAAACCGAGTGCAAAATAATTTTGAACAGAGAAGCATCTACAGTACTAGATTTGTGGAATGCATAATACTAGGGCGGGCCTTCGGGCCCTAATGCTAAAATAGTGAACATACATTTCTTTCTTTCATCTTCTTAATGCCCAGTGTTGGACATCATACCACTAAAAGGAGTGCATAGTAAAAATGAACAGATTAATTACCTAGACCAGGTCATTTGTCCAAGGTCAAGGTGGCAATGGTTAATAAAAGTAAAAACAAAACTGTGGGTCCAATGAACTCTCGGTGAAATGATACAAGAAGTTCATGCTAGACACAATTTATTTGACTAAGATCAAAAAGTGTGACAGGACCTAAGTTAAAGTCAAGGTAACTTGAAAATGCGTTAGAAATATTGTTTCAGACCAAAACTTTTAACAGAGAAACAGTTCAACATCTCATTTGGAATAAGGGTTGCTTTTGTCTTGATAGTGTGTTGTGATCGATCAAGGTCATTGTATAAAAGTTATTATTTGTTTAAGTCATAGATTTGTAGCGATGAAACATTATAAGAAATGAACGTTACTTCCATCAACAAAACCGAAAGGATTCATTTTTCAGCGTTCAAAAGATAAATGCACTGAATCCCTGCACTGAGAGAGAAAATCGATTGGAAACACTCATTGATTACTGGTGATGTCTTTGCAATAGCAACATTCAACTCTTGTCGTGCGGTATCCAAATAATCGCTAATGCTTTAACTAGGCTAACTAACTATCAAAACTGTGAAAGAATTGGACAGAGATGCATTCTTTAAAAATCCAGACGTCCTAATACGGCGATGGTTTTAATGAAGGTAATTCGTGACGATGGATATACGTAGTTTTAAATTATATTCTTGAGAGTTTTAAATATTCAATGGCGTAAGGGACTTACATTTCATTCTAAGAAATCATTTGTAGATAAATTGCCTAATTACAACCCCAGCTGTCTAGCACTCTTTGTTTGTACTTTTTCTCAATATCAGAATCAAATTTGATAATCAATTTTCTGTATAATTCTGTGAAGATGGTTATTGACTCCCATTTCGTCGATTCGTCCTGCCTATAGGTACAAAATAAAACAAAGGGCTCTAACTCTTCCTTCCAGTTCCGCAATTGCCATTTCCCACCAGTCACCTCCTTTATTTCCCATCAGTCACGTCCTTTATTTCCCACCAGTCACCTCCTTTATTTCCCACCAGTCACCTCCTTTATTTTCCATCAGTCACCTCCTTTATTTCCCACCAGTCACCTCCTTTATTTCCCACCAGTCACCTTTATTTTCCATCAGTCACCTCCTTTATTTCCCATCAGTCAACTCCTTTTCCCCACCAGTCACCTCCTTTATTTCCCACCAGTCACCTCCCTTATTTCCCTCCAATCACCTCCTTTATTTCCCATCAGTCACCTCCTTTATTTCCCATCAGTCACCTCCTTTATTTCCCACCAGTCACCTCCTTTATTTTTCATCAGTCACCTCCTTTTTCCCCACCAGTCACCTCCTTTATCCCCCCAGTCACCTCCTTTATAAGTGGACCTGGCTCTTCATGGTACATTACCTAAGAATGCTTTTATACTGGAACATTGTACCGCTCTTGACAGTTGTCCAGTAAATCCGGACATGTCTAAATACAAATCGCAAAACAGAAATTTGGGTTAATATTTTCTACTGATCATTTGTACCTTAACTATAAATGTGAAGATATATGTAACGAACAGAGATTGATATCATTAATTCTATGAGGAATACAAAATTGAGAGTAGGGCGAATGGACCCCTGGGAACACCAGAGGCTGTGATAAGGTGAGTAGCAGAAGTAAGCATTCACAGTCCTTTTCTCCGCCCATACCCACCGTGATGTGCCGTTGTAGTATTTTTGAAAACTGTGCTTCTTAACTCATGGAGTTTTAAATCTGACTACCAATCTAAGACGGAAACATAGGTATGATTGCTCTTTCGCTAAACGCTCTGCATGTAGAAGTGAGAGTCATGGGTCTTTTGGATATTACCTTAGAAACACGTTGGCACGTTAAAGAACTTTCACTTCAACGGCCCTGGGCACTAAGCATAGGTCAAAATTTGTGGTACTTCACATACAACTGATAACAGATTGACTTTCCCATACAAGTATAGAATTCTCGAAGAGACGTAAAAAAAAATCCCATACAAACCAATCGGCTTCAGTCGGAAGATACTATAGTAGTCTGTATGAAACATTTCAAATCAATCAAATCTACACTTACATAATTATGTATGTATGTAACTACCTACTGGCTACAACTGTTTAGCTCACTAGAGCTGAAAGCTAAAATGAACTTCTTCATCAAAGTTTGTCCACCGTCTATCAATTTTTCACAAAATCAATTCCAACCTATCTTGGAGCAAAATATCTTTAGGTAAAGACATTGCTATCGTATTTCTAAAAAAAAATATATAAAATCAATATTTTTAAACTATCTATTTCATTTTCTGAAAATCTCGCATTTACCTGTGTCTGATATTTAACTATTCGTCATTGTTTGCAAGGTCGACGAATATATATGTTCGACGGTTACATTTTCAGAAAACCGACAGATATTTCATTAAAGTCAAACATTTTAGTCAGGATCCATAGCAAAGCTATCGGGATCGTCGACCAGCGAATTTCAATCTAAATGGGATCTGAACCATCGCCAAACTAAGCATATGCATTTCATTATCAGGATATTTGTACTGCAATATCAAAAAGCAATTTTCTCTATCTATGCATATATCCGAGATTTCGAAAACAAACATGTTGAAAGATGTTTTTACAAAGGCTGGAAAAGATAATTTTACTGAAAGAACTTTTTTCTCCCTCAGTTTGACAGGTTTGCGCGATCACTGTCCTTATCACAACCATCCTAGTTCCTTTTCCTCGCTGCGTTTCATATAATAGTTCGCTTGAAATTGTATTATTTATCCAACTTCCAATGCCTTTTTATGCATTTGTAAACATATGCTTTCAATCACATTTAAATGAATTATCTTATTGGGTATTCATATGGAAACGAAATATTAACAGATAAATTTTGTACGTGGAAGGTTTTGACAATCCAAAACAAAAACAGTATTCATATATAGACCTTCAGTTCTAATTGTTTACAAGTTTCATGAAACGAAAGTATTTCTGTGTTTTTAGAATAGGCCTAATCTCGTATATATCGTATATATGTCACAATACTTTACTGACATTTCAGATCTATTAGAGACATCAGACTTAAACCATATCACCATAGCAACTGATTCTCCTTAGCCACGCACATAAAATTTCAAGTTGTATGATTAGATTACACTGAAATGAGAATCTAATGCAAATATACCAATATATGATTTTCTACTACTATGTTGAGTCCAATGAAAACATCAGGTTTAACTATATCACCATAGCAACCAATTTTCCCTACCAACAAGCAAAAATTTCAAATTGTACACTTCAGTTGCCTTCAAATGAGAATATGATACAAATATATCAACATGTAATTCATGTCGGGCCCATGGAAGACAATATGTTTACACATATCACCATAGCAACCACTTTCCCTAACAACACTTAAAATATTTATTTGTACAACGCCATTGCACTAAAATGAGAGTATAATTGAAATATATGACCATGTGAATCATGATTCTCTACTTACATGCCAGACCCATTGAAGACATTGAGTTTAAATATTTCACCATATCATTCTCTCTCTCTCTCTCTCTCTCTCTCTCTCTCTCTCTCTCTCTCTCTATATATATATATATATATATATATATATATATATATATATATATTCTACATCTTTGAAATTATTCTACATTCATGCTTGAGTGCGTCTGTCTTTAGGTACAATTTTGCTGCAAGTAAATTTTCCTGGTACTCCTCGAACTGGGAAATCTTGTCATTATCTGGTTTAAAGGTCTCCATGCTTCTCAGAATTCCTATGAGGGTTTCAAACCATGCAGTTCCATCTGCAGTCAGATTGTGAAGTCTTTTTAAGCTTGTGATGAAGGACAAGTAGTTAAAATCCTAAATAACATGGCCCTTGAAAGAGAATGAAATAAGTTTTTTTTCACAACAGGACTGGTAAATTCATATATGTACAATGGTTGAATGGCAAGCAGTCCCAATTACTTGTGGAAAGGTTATAAGTACCCGTATTACTGTGAAGGCGCATTTCTTTTGTACACAATGATGTTACCTGAAAATAGTTTTGTCATATACTTTAGTATACCATGTGATCAAATCTCTGAATGATGGATCAGAGACATTGCTTTTAAAAACAATTTTGCACAATGTCAAAACTGTATATTCATTGAAACAGATATTTCCAAAATGTATGTCAATTGCTATCAAAAATTTATTTTACATTGGGTAATTATGGGATGTATTTTTTTTTCAGAGTGCAGTGTGAGTTATTTCAATGAATGTTAATCATATCCATTTGATGAAGACATAATTTGGCATTGTTGATAATTTATTGTGTACCTGATAAAAAAGCAGGATTTAAAGAAGTATAGTGCATGCTCCAATTTTTCTTTATCCATCTTCCAACAAATACGCTTTTCCTTTTCCAGAAGTACAACACCTATTTTGAAGAAGATAAAAACATATAACATAATAATATTTTGAAATTAATTACAACTCATCATTTGATGTCAAACAAAGGGGTCTAAAGACATTGAACACTATTTCTAATATCATGATTGATTCGACCTTTGTCTTTGATCTTGTGGCCTCAAATACCAACAAGAGGCTCATGGGTCGCATTGCTCATCTGAGTCATCTTGACCCTGCTGTAGTGATTTTTAAAAGATTTTTTCCAATCTTTATTCCCATGAAAATTTGTAACTATATTGCGGTCCAAACTTAGTCCAAAAAGTTGCGATATAGCCTACTTGAATTCACACGATATGGGGATGTCTCAATACCAATATGACTAACATGACCTTGCTGTTATTGAGAAAACATCTCTTTTAAAGATCTTCTTCCAAGCATATATGTCATATAAATGTAAATTTTGATTCTTTGGGTGACCATAAACCAAGAGTTCATTATTTGGAGGGGAAAAACTTCAATCGAACTTAGGAATGTTTGCATTATGATATGATTTAGTGTGGCTATGTGACACTTACACTGTCTTAAACATTTGTTTCAATCAATTTTCTGAATAGTCTAATATAAATCTTCAATTGTGTTTCACCCCTACCCCCAGGGCCCAGCATTGAAACACAATTAAAAAAACCCTGGTCTAACACCTGGGCTGTAATGCAAATAAAACCGTCAATGTAGATTTTACTAGAAAGAATATTAACTTTCCTGAGATTCATTTTGGATATGGCGATTAATTAACAAAATTCTCATATTCATTAAGGCCTACATTTCCAGTCTGATGGTTCTTGGTCCAAGCATATTTCTAGTATTTATGAAAAAGCATGCTAAAGGTTAAACATATTTTAAGATGGAAAAAGGAGGAAAGAGACATTGTATGGCTGTGCTAGTTGTAACAGGCATTTGTGTTGTGAGCAATACTTCCGAGCATTTCACTTCGACATAAATTTGTAAATTATATTGTTTCGAGTAAATACTTTTCTTTAAAATGGGATAAAGTGTTCCGTTTTATATCGTTCTATACTGTGGTAAATAAAAAGAGAAGAAGCAATGAGAACTTTTTACAATTTGACCCATCCGTTTTCCTTTGAATTTCTGTAATGTATTGGCATTTTATCATGACATTGACATCGAATTAAAGGGTCTATGACCTTGAACTTTGGACTAATATTAAATTTAACTTATTTTTGTAACATTATGACCATCTTAGCCTGTAATGAATAGTAGTTTGACTTCATTAAGCCCAAGTTCACACTAATCAACAAAAGTATGAGAACTCACTGGTCACTGTTCGTTATCTTCACCTTTTCACTATATCCATGGCAACTATATCATCTCTGCAATATTTTTGTTTATAGTGTCCCAACAACACTTTCCATATATATATATATATATATATATATATATATATAAAAGCACTGAAAAGGCCACGACACTGTTGGTTATTTAAAACTCAAATTTTCGACGCAACCCGCGTCTTTATCAAGAGACATAAATTACATAAACAAATAACACACAAAAACGACAAGTATCGATAAACTACATTGGTGAGAAGAGTGATACACTATTGTACTGAGTGATAAAAATGGTGGTGGTTACGTTGTAAAGCGTGTTTACTGACTATGGTTTAGAGAGTTTGTACCATGGTCGGGTCGGGATGAAAATAAAATTATTCTTAGAAATTACAGAAATCAGAAGAATTTAGAGGGAAATCTTACAAAACAATGTGATTATGGAATAAAATGGTGGGAAGATAATGATATGGAGTGATTAAGTTCAAAACAATATTAGGTAGTCCGTACCATTGATGATTCGGATATGGTGAACAGCGAAAAATAATGATTGCCAGAAGAACACGATTAAACAACAAACAAAGTCAATCAAAGGACACTGATCTAGCATTAAAATCAACAATCGAATAGGTGAATGGGAGAGAAGTCTAAGGAAAAAGATTCAATAATATTTTTATTTTTCAAGGTAATATATTTTTCAAGGTCAGACAAATTGAAGCCGCATTCTAGAAATTCTGATATCCCAACATAAAGAGCTATGCGAATCCGAATTTATGTTGATTTAGAATAATGTTTTACCATAGTTTAGAGGTCTTAAGATGATATATTAATAAAATACTAGTCTTCAAGGTCAATACATTTTTTCCTTTATTATCATCCCCCCTTTTTTTTATTTTAAAATTTTAAAAATGAGAGGGAGAGAGAGAGAGAGAGAGAGAGAGAGAGAGAGAAAGAGCTATAAAATTTCATAATTGTAATGATTTCTTACGATGTTCTAACATAATTAGGAAGTATTGAAGGTCAAACAACAATCGCAATCCTGGGAATCCTCGCTATGGCTAAACAGGGAACTCAAGGTTAAATAAAGGAACTCAAGGTCAGAGCCTTGAAACCGGGGAAACGAATTGTATTTATATTAATCAAACAAAATAAGATATCTTATCGGGTGAATTTTGGCGATTAAGCTATGGAAACTGATTTTAACTAAGGATTTATCCTGGATTCATGCGCGTGAAATCATTCAAATTATTCATTCCACCTGGACGGAATGATTTCAAACGGTGCATCCAGGATTTTTCCGTGCTCTTTCTCTCTGCATCGGTCCATAATGGGTTATGATCAATAACAACCACTTGCATGTCTTGCCAAATGTGACCTTCTTTGTTGAAATGTTCCCCTACGGGTTCGGTCACGCGTTTGGTTTTGATGGTTGATCGGTGGTTGTTGGTCCTAAGTCTGATGTTTGTAGTTTCCCCAACATATTGTTGTCCACATTGTTTACAATTGATGAGGTATATGCAGTTGTTGGTTTTACAGGAGAGTTGACCCAATATTTTATACGTTTTGCCTGTAGTGAAGCTAGATTGGCAAGAGAATTTGGTGAGCCACCAATGGTGTCCTTCAGACGACCCAGGAATATCAAGGATTTGGTGGTAAGGGCCAGATTAGACAACCCCCTACCCAATGGAGGCTTTTCAACTTGCTCTGACAAGCGGTGTTTGCTTTGCAATTTTAGCCATAATTCAGAAACGTTCCAAAGCTTCACTACAGGCAAAACGTATAAAATATTGGGTCAACTCTCCTGTAAAACCAACAACTGCATATACCTCATCAATTGTAAACAATGTGGACAACAATATGTTGGGGAAACTACAAACATCAGACTTAGGACCAACAACCACCGATCAACCATCAAAACCAAACGCGTGACCGAACCCGTAGGGGAACATTTCAACAAAGAAGGTCACATTTGGCAAGACATGCAAGTGGTTGTTATTGATCATAACCCATTATGGACCGATGCAGAGAGAAAGAGCACGGAAAAATCCTGGATGCACCGTTTGAAATCATTCCGTCCAGGTGGAATGAATAATTTGAATGATTTCACGCGCATGAATCCAGGATAAATCCTTAGTTAAAATCAGTTTCCATAGCCTAATCGCCAAAATTCACCCGATAAGATATCTTATTTTGTTTGATTAATATAAATACAATTCGTTTCCCCGGTTTCAAGGCTCTGACCTTGAGTTCCTTTATTTAACCTTGAGTTCCCTGTTTAGCCATAGCGAGGATTCCCAGGATTGCGATTGTTGTTTGACCTTCAATACTTCCTAATTATGTTAGAACATCGTAAGAAATCATTACAATTATGAAATTTTATAGCTCTTTCTCTCTCTCTCTCTCTCTGTCTCTCTCTCTCTCTCTCTCTCCCTCTCATTTTTAAAATTTTTAAAAAAAAAAGAAAAAAAAAAGGGGGGATGATAATAAAGGAAAAAATGTATTGACCTTGAAGACTAGTATTTTATTAATATATCATCTTAAGACCTCTAAACTATGGTAAAACATTATTCTAAATCAACATAAATTCGGATTCGCATAGCTCTTTATGTTGGGATATCAGAATTTCTAGAATGCGGCTTCAATTTGTCTGACCTTGAAAAATATATTACCTTGAAAAATAAAAATATTATTGAATCTTTTTCCTTAGACTTCTCTCCCATTCACCTATTCGATTGTTGATTTTAATGCTAGATCAGTGTCCTTTGATTGACTTTGTTTGTTGTTTAATCGTGTTCTTCTGGCAATCATTATTTTTCGCTGTTCACCATATCCGAATCATCAATGGTACGGACTACCTAATATTGTTTTGAACTTAATCACTCCATATCATTATCTTCCCACCATTTTATTCCATAATCACATTGTTTTGTAAGATTTCCCTCTAAATTCTTCTGATTTCTGTAATTTCTAAGAATAATTTTATTTTCATCCCGACCCGACCATAGTACAAACTCTCTAAACCATAGTCAGTAAACACGCTTTACAACGTAACCACCACCATTTTTATCACTCAGTACAATAGTGTATCACTCTTCTCACCAATGTAGTTTATCGATACTTGTCGTTTTTGTGTGTTATTTGTTTATGTAATTTATGTCTCTTGATAAAGACGCGGGTTGCGTCGAAAATTTGAGTTTTAAATAACCAACAGTGTCGTGGCCTTTTCAGTGCTTTTATAAATTTCTTTACTGGCCTTGTATCTTCTCAGATCCGACACTTTAAGAAAGTAGGGTGTTGTTGGGTTTTTGTGCTTTTATATATATATATATATATATATATATATATATATATATATATGCATTTGATAGCATTGGTCTGCTTTTATTATCACCATTTATTTCATATCTATAGGAAATGAAACTTAGAATATAGCTAGCGGAATGAATTTCCACAGTATTACTCAGTTCTTGTTGCCATAGCAACGAGAAAAAAATTGAATGTCCTTTTCAGAATGTTAACAATCTTAACTTTCAGGAAATATATACTTTATTATAGGTAAATAAAACCAAAACTACAAAGAAAAGACATTGATTATATGCTGCTAATTCACAAGAAACACATTGATTTCTCTGCCGTGTAAGGGGTCCTCTTGATAGAGGAACACTTATTAAGATCTACTTTGCTTTCATCAGACCAGTCTTGAAATATGGTGATATGGTATGGGGTAATTGTACTAAAGGAAATTCTGAATTACTTGAAAAGAATTACTTCAAATTGAGGCAGCAAGAATAATTACGGGGCTTAGAGTTAATTCTTCAAAAAGTAGTTTATATAGTGAAGTGCATGGGCTGGTAACCTTTACAAGCTCGTAGGGATAAACATAAACTTATATTATTCTATAAGATAATAAATAGTATAACTCCATAGAATATGTCTGACTTAAGGAGGTACATGTATGCTACACCAGAGAAAATTAATATGGATGAAAAGTGGAGGAAATGTACAATAATATTTTAAACTTGAAAACGTTCAAATTTACTTTAGTCAAAAAATGTAGTTTTAGTAGAAAGCAATCTGAATTTTTTTTTAAAAGCCTGCTGGTCTCAAACCCGTAATCTACAGTTTGCAGTCGATGTGTTAACCTACTGAGCTACTCAGCTAGGCAATAAAGTTGAAATGAATTTGGAAATATTGCTGATATTTATATTTTCATCCATATTTTAAAAGGAAGTCAGCAATTATGACGATGTAGAGTACCTCCTAATTATAAACACTTTCTTCCAAATGAACATGTAAATAACCTCAGGACAAGTGGCAATCTTTATTGTCTGCCACTATGACGAACATCTTCTTACTACAACAGTTTTATTCCGTCGACAATCAAACTTTGGAATGAGCTAAAATGAGTTATAAGCGGATATAAAATATTCTCATACTTTATCCATATTCAAGTCTAAACTTAAAAAAATGAAAATTCCAAAAACCAAAAACCACTTTAGTTTTGGCAATAGACAAGAAAATGTTATTCTCTGTCAATTACAGAATAAAGCCAATAATTTGAATGCTCATGTATTGAAAGATTATTTGACTGACGATTCACACTGTGTACATTGTGGCTATGAATTCGAAGGAAATGTGCATTATTTCCTTGAATGTCCAAAATATACTCAGCGCAGAGATATTCTTCTGTAGCAATTTCGTGACATTGATGTCCCTTTTCAGTTGAACTGTATGGCACTTCTGAGTATTCATATAACTTGAATTGCAAAATTATTTCTTATGTTCATAACTACATTAAATCTTCTAAGCGCTTTTGTACATGTTAATTTTTGCACTTTTTTATTTATTTAATTCCCCCTTTTTTTTCTTCCAACGGGCTGGATTGATCTATATTAATATTGATCTATATCATATGCATATTTGTATGTGTGTGAATGTAGGTGGAGGGTTTGTAAGTGTATGTGTGCATGTGTAGAACATGTTGATCTATAAAAATCATTTCATAGCAAAATTCAGCAAAACTCGTATTGACTATTTTCATGTAAATCTCATTACAATATTGTCACATCTTCAAATAATCCTGTTATCAATCATATCTTTGTACTTGACCATTGTATTTCGCAGAGGACCTACATAGGCTATGCCTGTTGCACGATCCTATTGATTTTCTCAATAAAATATGTTTAAAATTATAATTCATGTCTGGAAATTTGCTTGCAGCTTTGGCCGGTTCTAGCAATTAATGTACACTTAGGTGACACTGCTGTTCGCTTCAAATAAGTTAGTTGACTTTTAAACCATCTCTGTACCACTATTAATGCTGTATTACTAACCGTCTAAGTATGTAAATTCCAGAAAATAAACTATCACTAGATTTTCCGTTCAAATGATGACTTCCATGGCGCAATATTTTATCTCCCGAAATTGAAGAGTTTCCCTTTTTTTATATTAGCGATATACATGTGGAGATACCATGTATCAGTAACTGGATAAAACAGACTATAGGAACTCTTCAATTTCAGGAGATAAAATATTGTGTAATGAAAGTTATCATTTGAACGGAAAACCTATTGACTGTTTTCATTTTAAGATTTTCATACCTAGACAGTAAGCATTGCAAAATTAATAGTAATAGAAAGTTAGTTCAACAATCAAATCACTTATTTGAAGCGAACAGCAGTGTCACCTAAGTGCACATTAATTGCTAGAACCGCCCGAAGCTGAAAGTAAATTTCCAGACATGAATTATGAAGGACTGCTTCGAAAATTCGGTGAAGGCGTCAATCAAAATATTCAGCCGAGCCGAATCTCGGCCGAGATTAGAATAGGCCATGCAAATCTTTATTTTATTTTATTTTATTGACAATATGCTTATGTTACTGTAAAACAAATAAGTATGAAGGCGTTCTTACTATGATGTAAATTGTATGTTTTATGTTAGTTTTAAATTTGTTGGAAGATTTCTTTTCCGAGTAAAACCGTATACCATCTACATCTAGAAAGATTTAAGTACAGAAAGTTCTTAAAGCAGCATATTGGCAAGTCTGTAAGAGTTCCCTGTTCAGAAATGAAGTAATTTAAGTAAACAGTGCCTGGATGGACAAAGTAAATAGCATGCTGCAAGAAGAACAGGAACAAAATGAAACCAATTCTAATTCAGGGATCCAAATGTATAAAATGAAGCTGAAGCCAGTCATATATCTGATAAATGGAATGAAAAAGATGATTTCAATTGTTTTAATTGTGTATCATGTCAGGGTAAGACCACAATATGAATTCATGAATGTACCGAGGACAACGACAAGGGATCGTATTTCCCACGTCTTAGCGCAGCTGCATTGGCTTCCAGTACAGTATCGTCCACAATACAAGATCTTGGTATTTACCTTCTGCATGCTGTCGGGATGGGTTCCCGAATATCTACAAGATGTCATTGGCGTGTATTCTCCATCTCGACCACTTAGATCTGAGACTCACTGTGCCAAAAATTCGTACAGTCTTTTAGAGAACGCACGTTGCAGCCAGTTTGTGGAATGACCTTCCGCAACATGTAAAGCTGCCAAAAACGTTAACGTTTTTAAACTAGAGGCCGATAGGACTTATCAGTTACTTGAGTACTAGTTTCAAGTATCAGTAGCCCTAAGGATTATGAAATCTGTAAAACAAAAAATGCTGTTGTGAATATCTAAGCCAAATTTTAATATTCAGCAAGTTTAAAACAAGATGTGTTCTTAAAAACTTCAATGCCCTCAAAAGTGCATACACTGATGAAAGGTTTTACAGAATCTTTGTATCAACATTAAACAATATGACTAATTTGGACCCATCCTAGAGTCAAGTCCCTGGGGTTGCAAACTTCACCATTTTTTGTACATACTTTACATTATCCATTTAGATTTTATACGGTATCAGTAAACTTGAAGAAGTCCTTCAAATCATTATAATAATATGGCACCACCCTGAAACCAAACCCCTACCCCCTAGGATCATGAAATGTACAATTTTAGGAAAGGACTACCTACTCTTTCTAAATATTCATTTAGTTTCAATTTAGTATCAATAGCATTAAAGCAGATATTGTTTATATGTTTTGTAAATATGCACTATATATACCAAGTTTGGCACCATCCTGGAGTCAGAACCTCTACCCCGGGGATCGTGAAAATTACAATTTTGCTAAAGGCCTTCCTGCTCTATATCACTATGCATTTAATTTTCTTAAAGATATGCAGGTGTAGAGAAGAAGAGTTTTGAAAATTTGTCAATTTCTTTCCCGCCTCTAAGGGTGCAGGAGTCCTGAAAATCATATCCCCCTTGTCCCAGTAATGCTTCGCATCAAATCTGAAAAGAATTGGAATAGTAGTTATCAAGAAGTTAAAACTGCAAAACAAAACAACATACACAAAAGTTAGCTATTGACGTTTTTTTCTTCTAAGTGTTTTCTTTTGATAATTCTAGAGATATAAGATCTTATGTCATACTGTCAATCATTGTTTTTTCTTCCTCTTCTTACCCCTGTAGAGCGCCTTAGAGTAATTTGTTTTATAAATTTTATTATTATTATGTTAAATGTAACGAATTACAGTTATACAGCATAATTAATAAAGATTCCAGTTTTTCAAAGGATGTTGTACAACCATATCAGAGCAAGAATTGTCGATGCGTGGATAAGTATACATTTAATATATTTTTAACTTCGTTTTTTGACAGCTGCTGTTGTCCCAGTTTATGTGCTGGCAGGGGAATGTTGTAAAGCACATTATGACCTAACACTGAGCTATAACAAAGAGAAGTGGTGTGACGACTACTGTTGTTTTCAGTTTGCGAAATATGACTGTTGCAGCAAGCTTTTACTGCGAGCTCCATCAAGCGAGAGAGAAGATTTTTGTGCTGCATTCTTCTCTGATAATGAGTATGTTTTTGTACCAAAAAAATTCCATGTAATGTTGTAAGTGATTGGAAAAGAGCGAGAGAAAATATTTTCACAGAATTGATTTCTTGATGAAAGTTTAAGTTTAATTTACTTCCTCCTACAAATTCAAAGTCTAAACAGGTAGAGAGAGAGAGAGAGAGAGAGAGAGAGAGAGAGAGAGAGAGAGAGAGAAATATATAGATAGATAAAAAATAAATAGAGAGAGAGAGACGGACGGACAGAGAGACAGACAGATAGATAGATATGTAGATAGATGATATATATATATATATATATATATATATATATATATATATATATATTGACCATTGACACGAACAGTTGCTACATTTTTGGGACGACCTGGAACGATTGTTCCTCGGGACAAATCAAAACATTTTTACATTAAGTAAAACATGTACCAAAAAGCTAGCACTAAATCTGCAATCACAGCGACAATTTCAGTGACATGATACACCACCTACAATGGAGAAAACTAAAAAAAAAAACAAAAAAACGAATAAACAGACACACCGCTTACCATGTTATGCAAAATAGTTCATGAAAAAGTGGCCTTACACAAAACAAACTCACTCCCCCTCTCAGACTTTCACCCAACATGAATACACTCTCATTCCGAATCCCTCCACCCCTTACACACACACAAGTTCCAAGTTCATTTATTTCGCTCACACCATCAATCAGTGGTACCGATTTACATCCCAGATTTTGTATTAAGTCGAATATACTTTAAAAGTTTAGTGAGATTATGTCAAAAACATGTTTTAAATCTTTGAAAAATCTGTTACTCCATAACTAAGGTTTATGATGCAGTCTGTCCTCCATAACTTATATCTCTTACTTTTTCTTTTCCTTTGTTTGTAGCTAGAGTACGAAAGTCGGATAGGCTCATTTTTTAAAAGTAAAAAAAAAATCTAACTCGTTATAACGAGTTAGTATCTCGTTATAACGAGTTAGTATTTCGTTAAAACTAGTTAGTTATCTCGTTATAACGAGTTGATTATCTCGTTATAACGAGTTAGTATCTCGTTATAACGAGTTAAAATATTTTTTTACTCTTTCAAAATGAGCCTATAGCTGGCTTCCGTACTAGAGTATATAAATCTCTGGATTTCATGGGTTTTTTTTCTATTCACGATCAGGGGCGGACCAGGAATTATGGTTACAGGGGCGGCACTTTATGAGGCAAGGGGCTGGGGGCGAAGCCCTGGTGGGGCCCTAGGGGGCCAAGCCCCGGATTTTACAGATTTTGTAGGGCTTGAAATATATCTCCTATTTAGTCTTTTGTACTATTTTCTATCATTTTTTATGAGGTGAAATTAATAAAATGACGCAAATTATAAGGGTTTTTGGAAAAAATTAAGTTCTCCCAATAAAGTAATTCAAGAAATCAATAGATTTTGTCATTTATTTCTCCGGTAGTGGAAGAAATTCTTGCTTCTTACGTCGTTTAGTACATTTTTCTAAACAAGATACCACGATTTACCTTAAGTTTGAAAATTTTAGGAGGGTGGAGGGCGACTGCTCCCCACTTAAATCCGCCACTGACGATTCAATAAGACGACTTATCATCATTTATTATTTATTGTACCTCATGTTCCACTGATTGATGGTGTGAGCAAAATAAATAAACTTGAACTTGGATCCGCCCATTGGACGAATAGGACGTGTCCTAATTCGCTCCCTAGAAAGTATATGGAATAGCTGAACATGCAATATATAGGATAAATTAATACAGTTTCTATATAGCCATCTTATGTTTAAAAAACAGCTTTTCGTTTGTCCTGACGAAGGGACGGGTCTTTCCGGTTTGACAATCTATTTGTGTAGGTTATTATAATGTTCTATACATAATATGAGAGAGAGAGAGAGAGAGAGAGAGAGAGAGAGAGAGAGAGAGAGAGAGCATAAAGTACACACTGCATATTCATGTATAATCCTTTATATTCTTCAACGTCAACAGATGGGCGGCAGCGCTAGTTGCTCTCGGGTGTGTGGCCCTTGCTGTAGGTGGCTGTGTGTTTATCTGTAAGGTGTGTTGCGGCAGCTCTAGAGTAACAGGTACAACGATCTCGTCAGGAGCAGCCCCGGGTAAGATCACTAAATTAATGCATTATCATACAGTTATTGACGAACAGGGGTCTGCTTATGTTAGCGCGAAACAGGGCGATGTTTACACCAAAAATAAAATGATTGCATGTGGGAAAGTGAACATTTCTACGAAAGACGATTGCGCCAAACGTATTTACTTGTGATAAAGACAGACAAAATACATACAAAAATGACTTATTTTTTGGTAGAACATTTTTTCGTCTAATTCTGATTTTATAGCATATGTTGCAATCAAAAATAATAAAGTCGTCAATTCTAGTATTGTATTGTCATTATCGTCTGTATGAAATGGTGATTAATTCGGTAAGATCATATGTACACAAATTGTTTCTTGCACCAAAATTTTATTTAATGTCTTGTTAAAGCATCTCATAGAAAGTATGATTTCACCATCGAAAGAATGATAAAAGCTTTCAATAATTTTATATGAATGTTTTTCGTAGTTTTTTCCGAAATGATAAGAAATTGTATTGTTGTCAAATAAGGGAATGTAAAATCAATCAAATCTTATTCGTGTTAGGGTTACCCTAACTCTAACCTTTTGGGGTTATGGTTTAGGGTTAAGGTTATCATTCCGGGAAAATCACCAAAAAAAATCTAACAAAATAACGGTAACAAGCCAGCCTAAGGTGTTTTTCCGGGCACCATTATTTGATGCTACCTTTTCACGGACTTTTTGCGGTACATGTACATATGTTTTGAATTATGGATGTGTTCTTATGATGTAATATTACATATATTACATATAGAGTTTTTAGTACATGTACATATTTTTATAAGACGGGACATATTATGGTATGGCGTCGTCCGTCTAGACCTTGTGGGCAGGATACATACCAAACTGTAAGCTACAGGATTTTACAGCTTGGTACATTTAATCACCATGATGAGAGGGAGATGTCTATTGTTTTTCAAGATCAGAGGTCAAAGGTCAAGGTCGTAGTATCACTTAGTAGGAAAACCTAATAGGAAACCTTTGTGGGCAAGATACAAACCGAACTTTAAGCTCCAGGATATTGCAACTTCTTACATTTAATTATCATGATGAGAGAAAGATGTCTATTGTTTTTCAAGGTCATAAGTCAAAGGTCAAGGTCGTAGTATTACTTAGTAGGAAAACCTTGTAGGCAGGATACAAACCGAACCGTATGCTCCAGGATATTGCAACTTCTTACATTTAATTATCATGATGAGAGAAAGATGCGTATTGTTTTTTCAATGTTAGAGGTCAAAGGTCTAGGTCGCAGTATCACAGTAGAAAGACCTTATAAGCAGAATACTACCGCACCGTAAGCTCCAAGATATTGCAAGTTGATCACCATAATGAGAGGAAGATGCCTATTATTTTTCAAGGTCAAGGTCACAGTATCACTTAGTAGGAAATACTTGTAGGTAGTATACAGATCAAACTGTTGGGGCTAGGACTGTCAAACTTGGTACACTTACATTTTATGCCAAGTGAAAATATCACATAGAGAGTACACGATTTGTCTTGTTTTTACGATGCAAAGAAAGTATGTCACATCCTGATGATTGCTGATCTACTTAAAGCCTAGTTCATAGTAAAGAAATATTTCGGTTAATATCTTTAGGCCATATGATATCTAAGAAAATATCTTAGCCTATAAGATTCTGAAGATTTTTTTAATTGAAAGCGCTTACGCTTTACAGCGTGTTGTCATGTTTTATTTATTTTTTTTACTCGTATTTATTATTTAGTTCAGAGATAATGTTAAGAGATGACGCTTTCTTTTGTAGGGGTTACTGTGGTGAATTCACAAAATACAATGGCCATGCAACAACAACAACCTACCTATCCGGCATACCAGACTCCTAATTACCCAGCATAGCAGCATAGTGCCAATTCTATGACCGATATATCGTAGTACAATTTTCTGTAATGGACATAGTACCTGCCTAACTAATGGTCACAGTGATTAAAATAACATGTGACTACATGCTTACGCTCAATGGTTAAACATCCCACCAATCATCCAGTCTATGCATTACCATTTTATTTCGGAATTCAGAGGAGAAATTTCTAATAGATAACACGATTCCTGCATTATCTGTTGTATGCTTTGATATAATTTACATAGATGTAGTTCAGATATTTTGGAACTTAGATATGTATAATAATTGA
Organism: Ostrea edulis; assembly: GCF_947568905.1. Lineage (NCBI taxonomy): Eukaryota > Metazoa > Mollusca > Bivalvia > Ostreida > Ostreidae > Ostrea > Ostrea edulis. The sequence goes on along the minus strand of NC_079168.1, from coordinate 56,833,608 downwards.
CAAATTAAAAATGATACGAAAGTAAAGGGTACATAGTTTTCAAATAAACTTGATTGAAAAGAAATAAAAGTCGCCATTTTTTCTTACATATCAAAAATGTGATATATTTAACATAAAATGAAGTGATCATATGTATTGCGAATACATGTAAATGTTATTTTCACACTTGTTAATTTCACAGTGTGAAAATAAGAACTGTGAAAATAACTTTTATTCAATGGATAGATTCCAGTATTTCATTGTTGAAAATGTAACAAAAAATATACGATGGTTTGTTTGTTTTGTTTTGTTTTGAATGTACAATGAATTCTGAAACTACATCGTGCTTTACTACAAGGCAACAATTGTGTTTATCATTAATTCATAAACAATGCACATGACTGATGGAAAATTATGAATTAGGGATTTTCAAGAAAATTGTAATTGTAGAAACACATATATAAAATCAGTGGCGGATCCAGAAATTTATGAACGGGAAGGGGCGGGGTGTTGGGGTGTTAAACAGCTGGGTGAAAACCCCTGAAACGACTGGGTTATGACAAAATAAGACACGTATATTTTAGTGTTCATGTGCTGATCCAGGAATATTTTCCAGGGGGTGAGGTTCGAATTGAAGAAAAATAAACTGGTATCTTAGCCTATCCCCTGATACCATAGCCTACTCCCTGATATCTTAGCCTACTCTCTGATATCTTATTCTACCCCTTGATACCATTGGCTACTCTCTGATACCATAGCCTACTCTCTGATATCTTAGCCTACTCTCTGATATCTTAACCTATCAGCCACTGATACTATAGCATACTCTCTGATATCTTAGTATACCACCCACTGATACTATAGCATACTCTCTGATATCTTAGCCTACTCTCTGATATCTTATTCTACCCCTGATACCTTTGGATACTCTCTGATACCATAGTCTACTCTCTGATATATTAACCTACCACCCACTGATACCTGATATCTTAGCCTGCTCTCTGATATCTTAGCATACTCTCTGATATCTTATCCCACCCCTGATATCTTAGCCTACTCTCTGATATCTTTTCTTACGCCTGATACCTTTGTCAGCTCTCTGATACCACAACCTACTCTCTGATACCTTAGCCTACCCCCTAATACTATAGTTTACTCCTCGATATTAAAACCTAACCTTGGTACCATTATTCTGCCATTACTTTTGCAGATAGTATAATCAAAGACACAATAGGACGGTGCGTAGTCTTTATTATGTACTTCATGTGTGGTAAAAGACTGAAACAAGCAAAAGGAGTAATAAATATACTGTTAAATTACAAATGAATAAATAAATAATCAAAACTAAACTTAAGAAATGTTACAAAAAGAAAACAGTCAAAATTTGGATTTAATTTTATCACAAACTTGTTTCCGTAGAAAAATTTGTTAAGTGCGTACATTTATGTGAAAGATACCTAAGAAACGAACGGCGTTCCATAGAAAATATTCAGATGTATGCCACTTCTAAATATAATATACAAGAATAGCTAACAAACCAAAATAAAGTAAATATGTATTCAAAGGCTAAGAGAATCATGATAATGAACTGCAAAAGACTATTTACAGTGTGTGCTATCTCTAAGTAGAAATGAATGATTGGAACTGTAACGTGCCGGGCGTCTACCGTGTGTCTAGGCTCGTGCCCGGTTCACCCGAGTTTTATTGAACAATGATAAGCCCTATCTGGAGTACAACTAGTTGCAATATATACATATATTATTGACACCTGTCTGGTGCTTAACGAAATACAACAAGTTAAACAATTTACAAAATATACATATATTCTATACACCTGTCTGGTGTCCTGAACCCCTGGTTATTCAACTGGTCTTTAATTTAAACAACTTGTCTTGTAAGTCACTGGCCTAACCACTTGCATATGCCAACTGTCTATAGCCACTTGCATGGGCCAGTTGCATATGACACTTGCCAATTGCCACTTGCATCAGCCAGTTGCAATGCCACTTGATATATAGCCACTTGCCGTACTATGCCAGTTGCATATCAAAAACCCACAGTGCTAATGATTCTAACACTGGAAATGAGATACATTTTAACTATAGCTATGAATCACGAATTATCAATTTGTTCGAACGAAATAGAAATTCATTCAAACGTATTATTTCGTACACAGGGGCTAAGCCCGTTTTGGGCCCGAACCCTGTGATACCATAAGTCTATATTTATGGTATCACAGGGTTCGGACCCAAAACGGGCTTAGCCCCTGTGATTTCGTACAATTAGTTTTTATCACTGATAATATTAGTGATATATCTAAACTAATTGTTTGAAACAAGCACCTGTGCAAATAACCAGTGGCGTACATATTCCATGTAAATGCGAAAAGACTGTAGTAACCTACAAAACACTTTCTCAAGGCGTATTTAAATCAATTATGTGCATATGGTTGAAAAATCAAAAGGAATAGCCCGGCTACGCATGAACAGAAAGGAACATGATGAAATTCTTTCAAACGGTTCAAACAGATTGGCAGCTGTGGTCCCTTTTTGGAAGTGAAGGAAATTAATCAGTTGGTTGGTTGTTCTTTTTATATATATATATATGTACATTTTTCTATCAGTCAAAAACCGCAACCCGGAAAAAATCTTGTCGATCGGATGTGTTTTTGGAAAACCATTTGCCATTCGTAACTACTCGGTCATTTCCATTACAAAAAATTCGGGAAAACATGGAGGTAGACAGTACATGTACCTCTCCCTCGATTTCTCGATTTTCAGCGAAAAAAAGACATGCTTCTGTTGATGTTTTTAGCGCAAAAAGAAGAAAACGTGTGTCTACTTCCAGAGATGCTGATGACATGTGTAAGAGCGATTGTTCTAGGTCCACCAGTTCTTTTGGAAAAATGCAGGTGTCGAACTGGACTCTACAGCGGGCAGAGATGTATGGCTTGTGTTTTAACTCGGAATCGTCAGAAATTTCAAAATTTTACGAATTATTTACAAAGAAGAAAAGTGGATTTAAGTACCCACTAGAGGAGGATAGAAAACATATTTTGGATTCTTTGATAAGTCAAACCGATAAAATCGACAGACCGGGTGTGACATTAAAGGAGGGCGAAAAGTGGAGGACGTGGGTCAGATATCGCAGTGTCTTTGAAAAGTGCGAAAAAACACTGAAGTCAATAGATAACGAATTGGATTGCCATAAAAAAAATTCCAAGTTAGTATTTTCATTATTTATGATATATTTGTGTACTGTATTCACATATTTAAATATTTAGAAGCATTATGATTAAAACTGAAAGGTATAGGATAAATTCACAGGCACTCGACGTTTTGAATATCTGTATGAAAATTAAAAAAACTATTCACAAGGTATATCACACCGCCATCTAGGTTTTCTTTTTTACCAGCTGCATCGCTTGGAATTTTCGGCAGAAAGTTTGATATTATATGATAATTATAGACCCCTATCGTTTAGAAGCAACTTTGTCAAGGTCTTGTCTCTCGCATTGTCATGGTGAACTGGAAATAAAGTCCATTTATTGGCTATAATCAACCGTCAAACATCATCTACTGCTTCTCAAATTAGAAAAAATCTGTAAAAGGGGAGTGGAAGTTGACTACACTGCATTCAGTGCCATCCCCTTTTTGCCCTGCACAAGCATCAGAGGATATATCAGCAAGGGAATTCTCATTTGCATAATTATGACAACTTATAATTGATAGTGAGCCGCGACGCGACAGCTCGCTCCAATGATTACACATACGAGTCACGTGATTTGTTCTTAATATTCATCAGCTGAAAAAAGATGAGTATCACCTGTAATGCTTCTGGAAAAATTTCGCCGTCATTGCGTTATACGACATTGACAATCCCGTAATTAAAATAATTAGATTGTTTAGAAAGTAACATATATGTTTTTAAATTCCAGACAAGCTTTCTGATAGTTTCAAACGTTTTGCTTTTGCTTGGTTTGAAAGAAGAAGAAAAAAACCCATTGCAGCTGATATGACATCACAATGTAACTGTTTACATCCACTGCGTTATATTTCCCTCGTTAAATGAAGAGGTGGATAAAATGTCTATAAGTCATGTTGCAAGATGTTAATGGGCTTCGCTCGTCTTAACGGTCACACCGTAGATCATATTAGGTTTCATGAATATTTGAACACCCATTTAGGATAGCCTAGCTCATGCAAGCCATTTGACTCCCCACTCGTCTTGTAGAGCACTGCATTGACAAATCTGTAGGTGACCTAGACTACCATTTAGGAATAATTATTGTAGATCTCTTTTTAATATCTGGTTTTGGCATTTATGTACCACAGTATATATTGTAGTAGCGCACACAATTTATTAATTTAATTACAAAGTCTACATGAATACAAAGTTTCATGGAAGCATTTATTTTGCACATTTATCAGCTATGTGAGCCAGGTTAGCAGCTAGTTCTGAGTTTTTTGGGACAAGGGATTTATAATTTTTGGAAAAAAACTTATTTTAGAAGTATTTTGAATTTTTTCACCACCAAGTCTTAATCTGACATGTTAATGAATAGCTTATAAATCAAAGTTTATTTTTTCTGATATACAGTACTGTATATGATAATCTCATATTATTCCACCAAATTAGCATAAAATGGCTGTCATATTCCCCCCCCCCCCCTCCCCCCGTTTTTAGAAATGAAAATGCTTAAAACCTATCTATATATCTATATATATATATATATATATATATATATATATATAGTGTTTTTAATTACAAACTTGAATGGACTAGAGTCAATTAGAAATAGGTAAAACAAGAGGCTTATATAGGCCACATCACTTTAACAATAGTTTCGAAAGTTCTGTATCAATGACTTACATACTTTAAGGTTTTTTTATTCAGAATGTATGTGATATCAATTCAGAGTGCATAATGTGCTTACAGGTTGAATTTCATTGTCCGATGGGCATATGTTGTACCATTTGTGATACTCTTGTTTGTTTTGTAGGTTACTTGTCCTAAGTCAATCTGCCTTACGACGGTTTTATATGTTTCTGAAAGAATTCCTCATCCAAAGTGATCGAAACTTTGCAAATGAACAATCCATTACTGGGCAGTCATACATAGACTTGTGCTGTAAATTTTTAGAGATTTTTTTGCTGAATGTAAGGTAAGTTGTCTTGAAAAAAAGGATATATTAAGCCTTTTTAGCTCACTCAAGTCAAAGGCTCAAGAAAGCTTTTCTAAATGGTCCATTGTCTATCATTGTCATTGTTGTCATTTTCAATGTCATGGTAAACTGTTCACATTTTTATCTTCTCCAAAAGCACTAGGCCAATTTTAACCAAACTTGGCACAAAGCATCCTTTGGTAATGGGAATTCAAAGCTTTTCAATTGAATGGCCACACCCTTCTCCAAGGGAAGATAGTAAGGCCAATTCAACTTATTTGGGAGATTATCATCCAGTGTCACCAAAAAGTATGGGGCGGTTGGGAGGATTCTATTTTTACCTCTGACACCTGAGCCGAAGGCTCAAGTGAGCTTTTCTGATCAAAATTTGTCCGTTGTCTGTTGTCATCGTCGGCGTTGTAAACTTTTCACATTTTCGACTTCTTCTCAAGAACCACTGGGTCAATTTCAACCAAACTTGCCACTAAGCATCCTTGGGTGAATTTAAGGCCTTTCAAGTTTGTTCAAATGAAGGGCCTTGTCCCTTTCAAAGCGGAGATAATCACAAAAATTCAAAAATAGGGTGGGGTCATTTAAAAATCTTCTTCTCAAGAACCACTGAGCCAGAAAAGCTGCATTGTCGGATACCCACGGCTGATGTCGTCTTCTACTCATCTGATGAGTAGAAGACGAGATCAGCCGTGGGTATCCGACGATGGAAAAGCTGAGAATTACATCAAAGCTTCCTGACATAATGCAGATTCAAGTTTGTTCAAATCATGGCCCGTGGGGGTATGATGGGTCCACAATAGGGGATCAAAGTTTTACATACTAATATATAGGAAATCTTCTTCTCAAGAACCACTGAGCCAGAAAAGCTGAAATTTACATGAAAGCTTCCTGACATAATGCAGATTCAAGTTTGTTCAAATCATGGCCTCCGGGGGTAGGATGGCATCACAAGGGGAGATCAAAGTTTTACATACAAATATATAGGAAAAATCTTTAAAAATCTTCTTCTCAAGAACCACTGAGCCAGAAAAGCTTATATTTACATGAAAGCTTTCGGACATAGTGCAGATTCAAGTTTGTTCAAATTATGGCCCCCAGGGGTAGGATGGGGCCACAAGGGGGGATCAAAATTTTACATACAAATATACGGAAAATATTTAAAAATCTTCTTCTCAAGAACCACTGAGCCAGAAAAGCTGCATCGTCGGATACCCACGGCTGATCTCGTCTTCTACTCATCAGATGAGTAGAAGACGAGATCAGCCGTGGGTATCTTTAATTTGAATTTACATGAAAGCTTCCTCATATAATGCAAATTCAAGTTTATTAAAATCATGGCCCCTTGGTGGTAGGCTGAGGGTGGGGCCACAATATGGGATTAAAGTTTTACATTTGAATATATAGGGAAAATCCCTAAAAATCTTCTTCCCAAGAACCACTGGACCAGAAGAGTGGGGATTTACATGAAAGCTTCCTGAAATAGAGTAGATTCAAGTTTTTACAGATCATGGCCCCTGGGGGTAGGGTGGGGCCACAATAGGGATCAAATGTTTACAGGTTAATATATATAGGAAAATCTTCTCCAGAAAAACCGCCAATTTTTAATCAAACTTGGTATCGTATATATTCAACTATAAGTCGGTCCGCCTATAAGTTGGTTGTATTTTTTAAGGTTATTTTGTAGGAATTTGTCATTGACCCGCTTGTAAGTCGGTATAAATTTTTGTCAGAATCGGTTGACAATTTCAAGTCAATGCTCTAGTGTTTTTACCTATGTTTCAAAAAATATTTTGAGAAATTAATAATTATGAGGTGCTCAATATCCAAGCCATATCTGTTTGGGGTTTAAACACAACCCTTGATCTATTATGGACAATGGGAATATTCCTTGTTTACCTAATTAATTATGGTCTCCTAATTACCAGTACCCCACACTGTGTTTACTTAGTAATTCAATTTAACTGGATAAAAATATGTAAATACTTGTACTTTAAACATAATTTTAAAATACATAAACAATACAATATGTCTAGATATTTGTGAAAAATAATCATTTGTGTGGTAGTCCATGATAATCGTCGGAGTTGTTTAAAAAACACTACATTACGCCGCCCAGAAAAATACCAATCTTCTTAGGACGCGCCTATAAGTTGGACATAGAGTTTGGACCAAAAATTGACTCAAAAAAAATCCGACTTATAGGCAAGTATATACGGTACACAATATGCTTGGGTAAAGGAGATTCAAGTTTGTTCAAACCAAGGACCGTTTCCCTTGAAAGTGGAGATGATCATGAAAAGGCAAAAATAAGGTTGGGTCATTTAAAAATATTCTTTTTAAGAACCACTGGGCCAGAAAAGTTGAACTTTACAGGAATTAGCTTCCTGACAAAGTGCAGATTCAAGTTTGTTAAAATCATACCCCCTCCCCCCTTCCGGGGATAGGGTGGGGGATCAAAGTTTTACATACATAGAGGAAATCTTTAAAAATCTTCTCATTATAGAAACAACTTTTAAAAATCTTCTCAGAACCACTTGGCTAATTTTGAACAAACTTAACACAAAGCATCCTTAGCTGAAGTTTGTTCAAATGAGGGGCCATATCCCTCTTAAATGGGGGCAGGGGATAATAATTAAATAATGAATTTTTAGTGGCTTTGAAAAGAATTCTGAACCAAGGTGTTGGTATAATCATAGTTTTGCTCAAGAATGTATATTGCTAGGAACTGCTGCTCAGGTGAGCAATATGGCCCATGAGCCTTTGTTTTTATTTTTATTTTTTTGATTTTTAGGTCACCTGAATAAACTCAGGTGACCTATTGCAATTGGTTGTTGTTGTCAGTCGTCCATCGTCTGTTAACAATTGATCATTTTTAACTTCTTGATAACTACTATTTCAATGCTTTTCAAAATTGATATGAAGCATCTTTGGGACAAGGGGGGCTTATATTGTAAATTTCAGGACTTTTGCACCCTGCTTTAGGGGCAGGGCAAAAACTGCCAAAAATTGTCCTTTTTTCCAAATATTTTTTCTCTACAACCGCACATGTGTAAGATAAACTAAATGCATAGTGATGTAGAGCAGGAAGAACAAGTCTTGTTGATAAAATCAGTAAATAATCTTTTTACTCTTTAGGTCTGGTTCTATGGAAAAGTCAGTAATGATGATTAGAGGTCTTAGGAATTTAAGTGTTCCAGATCTGCGTGTAACATTGCCTGTAGCCACCATCAGCTCAATTGGAAGGAGTTCTAGTGTTGTCGTTATTAGAGTGGTGGAGGTAAATATCTCATTAATTCCTCTCAAAATTATAATACCCAATTCATCTGGGGGGAAAAATAAGTGCATAATTGTAATCTCTACAGTCTTTATTCAATTTCTATGTTTTTAGCTCACCTCAAGTGAGCTTTTCTGATCACCCGTGTCTGTGTGTAAACTTTTCACATTTTCGATTTCTTCTCCAAAACCACTGGGCCAATGTCAACCAAACTTGGCACAAAGCATCCTTGGGTGAAGGGGATTCAAGTTTGTTCAAATGAATGGCCAAGCCCCCTCCAAAGGGGAGAAAATCACAAAAATGTATAAATAGAGTAGGGTCATTTAAAAATCGTCTCAAGAACCATTGGGCCAGAAAAGCTGAAATTACATGAAAGCTTCCTGACATTGCATGTGGAGATTCAAGTTTATCAAAATCAAGACTCCTGGGGGTAGGATGGGGCCACAATAGGGGATCAAAGTTTTACATGCAATTACATAGGGAAAATCTTTAAAATTCTTCTTCTCAAGAACCACTTGGCCATAAGAGGGATTTAAGGAGAGCTTCCTGATATAGAGTAGATTCAAATTTGTTCAGATCATAGTTCCTGAGGGTAGGGTGGGGCCTCATTAAGGGATCAAAATAGAATTATTCAAGTGAATGTCTTTTTAGCTCACCTGAATAGAATGTTTAAGTAAGCTGTATTTTCTGTCTAGCTGTCTGTTCTGTCTGTCCATCTGTAAACTTTTTTACATTTTCGACATCTTTTTAAGAACCACTGAATGGTTCTCAACCAAACTTGATGCATGCATAATTAGGGTTGAAACTTGACTAAATTTCCAGGAGCCATGTGGGTTCCTGAAATCTTATTTCTGGGAGTCCACAACAAAACATGTTAGTCCACATCTGATGAAATATAATGCAAGAAATCCATAAGACATGTAAATGGATCATATATCTTTTGCGTGTTTTTTTTCCATTATACCATTTCAATGCATAGTAATATGAGGTTGAAAATAGGTTTCCATATTGTTTTTATCTTTTATAATACACATATAAATATACTCTACCACAAAAACATTCATTATTAAATTATTTGTATTCCAATTTCCAATATTTTTAGCTCACCTGATCTGAAAGCTCAAGTGAACTTTTCTGATCACCTGTTGTCCATCGTCTGTCTGTCCGTCTGTCTGTAAACTTTTTACATTTTTTACTTCTCCAGAACCACTGGGCCAATTTCAACCAAACTTGGCACAAAGCATCCTTGGGTGAAGGGCTTTCATGTTTGTTCAAATGAAGGGCCATATCCCTTCACAGGGGAGATATTCACAACAAGAAATGTTTATTAAACATATGTGCCCCCTGGTGCAAAATTGAAAAGGGTTATACACATGCATCATTTAATTGATAGTAGTGCCAAACCAATTCAACATATATTGAGCCAACAATATTTTCCTATGTCCAGAGAGGATTTGACCATGTGACCTAAAAATCAATAGGGTTCACCTACTCCTTATGCTGTAGCAGTGTACCAAGTTTGATGTCTGTCAAGCGAAGGGTTCTCAAGATATTGATGTCAATCAGGCAAATGGTTATTAAAATATAGGAGATAATATATTACTATGTCCAGTTTAACCTGTGACCTTTGACCATATAAACCCAAATTTTATAAGGATCATCTACTCTTTATGCTGTACCAGTCTACCAAGTTTGATGTCTGTCAAGCGAAGGGTTCTCAAGATATTGAATGGACAGTATATTCCTGTGTCCAGTTTGATCCTCAACCTTTGACCATGTGACCTCAAAATCAATAGGGGTCATCTACTCCTTAAGATGTACCAGTGTACCAAGTTTGATGTCTGTCAAGATATTGAGCAGACAGTATATTAGAGTTCTTGAAATTTCTTTTGATGTGTCAGACATTTTAGAAATAGTATCAGCCCAAACAAAATTAAAATCAACTACATGTGTAATTGTATTCAATCTCCATCTCAGCTATAAGTTCATAAATTATCTTTTCATACCCTTTCTCATCTTCCCTACGCTCTGAATGAATCTTCCTCACTTTCACTATCTGAGTCACTCTCTTGCTCTATTTCTCTTTCACCCTCCACTTCTCTCTCATCCTCCACTTTCCTCTCTATCCTGTATATTCCTCTTAACTTCTTTCTCATCTTCCTCTTCAATTGTTGTAACTACTCTTTCTCTCACTTTTGCCCGGGTGTAGTTGGTCTTTCGTCAGTTTTGACTTCGAGCAGATTGTGTCACCAAGCATAGGTAAAACCGCTGCAAACAAAAGCCATTGTCTCCCAGATTGCCAGGCGGATTGAAACAATTGGTTTCTCTTCTCCTCGTAGTTCCTCACAACTGATTCCTCACATTTACGTTTCACTGTGTTGCCGGATTTAGCATCAGTATGAATATTTATCGGCCACGTGGCCGCCATTTTTTCCCGGTAAAAAACGGACTTCAATCCCGATCTTATATTGGCCATCAGGACCGACAATTAAGTAACTTGTGTCGGATATTTACCACTTTTATCGGATAATCCGACATTACCGACACTTTTCAAGAACTCTGGTATATTCCTATGTCCAGTTTGACCTTTGACCATGTGACCTCAAAATCAATAGGGGTCATCTACTCCTCACAATGTATCAGTGTACCGAGTTTAATGTCTGTCAAGGAAAGGTTTCTCAAGATATTGAGCGGACAGCATCTTCCTATGTCCAGAGTAGTTTGACCTTTGACCTTTTGACCAGAAAAATCAATAGGGGTCCTTTTCTACCTGTTACCAACCCACATATGAAATATCATAACAATGAAGTGAATGGTTCTGAAGATATTGAGCAGACAACATTTGGTCTACCGACCAACAGGTGCAAAGCAATATGCCCCTCTTCGTTGAAGGGGGCATAAAAATGCCAAAATAGGGTGGGGTCATTTAAAAATCTTCTCAAGAGCTACTGGGCCAGAAGAGCTGAAATTTACATGAAAGTTGTCTGACAATATTAGTGCAGATTCAAGTTTGTTAAAACCATGGTCCCTATGGGTAGGGTAGGGCCACTATAGGGGATCAAATTTTTACATATAAATGTATAGGGAAAATCTTTAAAAATCTTCTTAAGAACCACTGGGCCAGAAAAGTTTACATTTGCATGAAAGCTTCCTGACATAGTGCAGATTCAAGTTTGTAAAAATCATGGCCCCCGGGGGTAAGTTTGGGCCACAATAGGGATCAAAGGTTTACATGCGAATGTTGGGGAAATCTTTAAATATGGGCCAAGGTGACTCAGGTGAGCGTTGTGACCCATGGGCCTTTTGTTTATATGTAAATATGCTTTAAAGATCAGGGGAATTAAAATGTAATTTTTCGTCACAAAAATGTTAGTTAAAATCACGTCCCTGTCACATATTATTAAAAATCATTATTAATAATTTATAGCATGTTTATTTTGTACAATCACAAATTTTAAGTTTTAAATGACACATTTTACCTAAAGTATACTGAAGATGTGATATATATGATAAACTTGTATCAATATCCATTTATTTTGAAAACTTCGTAAACAATAACACACTTCAAAACAAATAATAAACTCTATATAATGAACTTCTGTCATGATGATTAACCTTAATTTTTTTGTAAAACATTCCAAACATATTAGGCTGTAGATTTTGATCATTTAAAGTGAAAAACAAAATTTGGAGGGAAATCGTGAATCCGTCCCTTTTAATGTTTACAGTGATTAACTAAGGTATTTCTAATTGTCAGCAAAAATTTGAATGTCAGTTGTCGAGTTACAAAAGAGATACACTGGCTCACAATTCTTTGTTATGCAAACAAGGGTTGTCCCATATTTGTGTTTACATAGGTTAAATATACTAGTAAAAGTTTCATTTAAAGCAGATTTTTTCAATTTACAACTTAATTCTGAGCACAATTAAACAGTTTCTAGTGTTTGTCACAGCTCATTTTGTTTTAAACATAGTTCTACATGTATTAAGCAATCTGTACAAAAGCAAAAACATGGCACAATTAATCCTTGTTTACATATCAAAGAATTGTAAGTGCTGTATCTCATTTGAAACTCAACAACTGACATTCAATTTTTTGCTGAACATTAGAAATACCTTGGTTAGGCATTGTAAACATTAAAAATAGGGAGTGGGGATTTGAAAATTTTCAGTGCAAATCATGTCCATGCATGCCACTTTAAGGCACAGAACAAAATCTCTAATTGGCATAAATATATCTGCATGATATGACACTTTTTTGGTTGATAATAGGGCATGGTCCTTATACCAATAAATTAAATGATAGTAATGCAAGTATTTTTTCACAAGAATTTTACTGTTTAAGTTAAAGAAACAGCCGTTGTTTCTTTTTTATATCAGGAATCTCCTAATTTAAGTCAATCCTAGTTGGGGCAGTCCAAAGAGAGCTTTTATGTCTATCATTCTTAAGACGTGTCTTAGGACCATTCAAAGTTTTGTCCCATTGGGAAGACATATCTTAAGGTATTCAGTGTATAAAGGAAGGATAACGAACAATTTTGAAGGATTTAAATCAACGTAATTGTTTATTGTTAGATATTTTTTGTTGAACGTGAAGTAGATGAAATTCACATGACTGGTAAATGATTAGAAACTGACCTTTTTGCACAATTGAGACTGCATTACTTTGTATAAATAAAAAAAAAAATAATTTTCTAAAAATGTGCATGTGGTAAATGATTAATTTTATTTCATATTTCCATAAAGAGAAAGTGTATGTAACTTTCTACCAAAGATTTATATGAAAATATAATTTCTTTTAAAATATTTTAATAAAACATGCTCTTCCCATAGACTGAATGTTAAATTTTAGGCGAAATAAATCAAGAGGTAAAGAAAATTTAGAAAATTCCTATGGTGGATTATTTTTATTTGATGAACCCTTCAAAATGATACCATGATTGCAAAAATCCCACCATCCATTTACTAGATATATATGGTCGTTATACATTGAATTATACCTAAAGCTACATCTTAGGACTATTCTTAGAAAACTTGAGATGGCATGCTTGCTGATTTCAATATTTATATTATTAAAAATATCTTTGTTTCCCCTCCCCCGACTGGGTTTTTAGGGTATGGGTAGGTAGGTAGGTAGGGAAATTATTTTATTTTTCCTTGGAAATTTTATACTTTGATTTAGTATTGAAAGAATAAAAAAACAGATGCATATTAGTATATATTTCTTTACTGACAACTATTTTATACTTGCAGGACCAGCAATGAGTGAAAATAGACCAAAAATTAACATGCATTCGGTTTGTTGTTGTCAGATGCATCAGGCACTGAGATTTATATTAAGTAGAGACCACATTGATTTTAGATGAACTTTTTCGTGTCACAATATACCTTCAATATTTTGTAGACCTGCATATTTTTCATTTCAAATAAAGTTTTCATGTATATGAGTGTCTTTAAAAAAAATGTCACATTCCAACTTAATAAGTTTATTATTAAATCATGTACCACACTGTGTACTCTTGGACTAGACATACAAATCTGACCAGATTAAATGAACATGGAACTTAAAAAGAAGTAAAAATAAAACATCTCAAAATAGAGAAAAAGTTCTGAAGATAATAAGAGTCTTCATTTAAACAGAACACATTGTCATTAAATTGGATTTCTCTTTGGTTTTGTCCTTTTTCATTTGGATGCAGGCATTACATACTGGAAGAACCACACGGAATTGTTTACACAAATCTTTATCTTTTTCTGCCCCGGACTCCCCACAGTGGGCACAGATGTCCTGTCTGCCTAGGGAAGAAGCATAGTACGAGTACTCAACAGGCGTTGCACAAGTCATCTGTAGCCTGTAGGGTCAAACTAGACATGGGAATATACTGTCTGCTCAGTATCTTGAGAACCCTTTTCTTGACAGACATCAAACTTGGTACACTGGTACTTCTTCAGGAGGAGATGACCCCTATTGATTTTGAGGTCACATGGTCAAAGGTCAAGGGTCAAAAATAGGAATATACTGTACATTAAATATCTTTAGAACCCTTTGTTTGACAGACATCAAACCTGGTACACTGGTACATCTTCAGGAGTTGATGACCCCTATTGATTTTTAGGTCACATGGTCAATCCACTCTTGACATAGGAAGATATTGTCTGCTCAATATTTTGAATTGATGATACTACTCTCAATTAAATGATGTGTGTATAACCCTTTTCAATTTTGCACCATGGGGGGGCATATGTGTTTTACAAACATCTCTTGTACATTTACACTGTACGGTTTGTCTTTACAAATATGGCTTTAGATTATTATCATTATAAATTTTCTATTTCACACTTTTATGAAAAATTAAGGAACTTTGATGGTACATGTATATGTAAAATAAAATGTATAAATTGTAGTGCATGGGCACCAAGGCCTGTATGTATGTGTGTGCAATTCATTGTAGGTAAAGCCAGATTATGATGAAAAAGATCATAAAGAGGGATTTCAAATCACTAGAGCAGTTACGAATAAAATCTTGGGACAACATGCTGGTGAATTATTGTTAGATTTGAAGACGTCTCTCCTTGCAGAAATTGGTGTCATTTTTGGAATCTTATGCATGAAAACATCTGTAAGTGTGTCTCTCCTCAGATGTAATAGTATCCCCC
>NC_079168.1:56766022-56811022 GCF_947568905.1 Ostrea edulis | reverse complement strand
CCAGTGGTTCTTGAAAAGAAATTTTGTTAAAGGGACTGATTCATGATTTTCCCCAAAATTTTATTTTTCACTTTAGATGATCAAAATCTAGTCTAATATGTTAAGAAGGAATCACTAAAAAATGAAGGTTATTCATCATGACATAACCTCATTATGGGGAGTTTATTATTTGTTTTGAAAACAAAGATTGGGGTGTGTTATTGTTTACGAAGTTTTCTAAATAAATGTATATTGATCCAAGTTTATTATATTCATCACATTTCAAGTATACTTTAGGTAAAATGTGTTATTCAAAAGTTAAATTTGTGAAAGTACAAAATGAAGATGATTTAAATTACGAAATTAAGGTTTCACTGATTTGTTTGTTTACATAAAAAGACTCGAGTCTTTGTTTACATAACATAGAATCAAAGCTAAAATATTGCTCTTATCCTTGTATTCAGACGGTCTAAATTTTGATTGTCAGCATCAAATGAGTTGTATTTTGAACATAAACAATGAAAAATATTTCTTTCGAAAAACGTGAACCAGTCCCTTTAAAGATTGCCTCTGTACATTTGTATGCAAAACTTTGATCCCCTATTGTGGCCCCACCCTTCCCACAAGGGGCATGATTTTAACAAACTTGAATCTGCACTGTCAGGAAGCTTTCATGTAAATGTAAACTTTTCGGGCCCAGTGGTTCTTGAGAAGAATTTAAAAAAAGATTTTCTCTGTACATTTGTTTGTAAAACTTTGATCCCCTATTGTGGCCCCACCCTTCCCGCGAGGGGCATGACTTTAACAAACTTGAATTCGCACTACGTCAGGACGCTTTCATGTAAATTTCCACTTTCCTGGTCCAGTGGTTCTTGAGAAGAAGATTTTCCCTATATATTTGCATGTAAAACTTTGATCCCCTATTGTGGCCCCAACCTACCCCCGGGGGCCATGATTTGAACAAACTTGAATCTTATGTCAGGAAGCTATTATGTAAATTTCTGCTCCTCTGGCCTAGTGTTTCTTGAGAAGACTTTTAAATGACCCCACCCTATTTTTGTGATTATCTCCCCGTTGAAAGGGGCATGACTCTTCATTTGAACAAACTTGAAAACCCTTCAGCCAAGGATGCTTTAATTTTTGCCAAGTTTGGTTGAAATTGGCCCAGTGGCTCTAGAAAAGATTTTTATAAGTCACCAATTAATTTCACGATTTTGCTATTATCTTCCCTTGCCCTTCATTTGAGCAAACTTAAATCCCCTTCACCCATGGATGTTTTGTGCCAAGTTTAGTTGAAATTTGCCCAGTGGTTCTGGAGATTGATTGAATATTGTTTTAACGTCTCTCTCGAGAATCTTTCACTCGTATGTAGACGTCACCACTGCCGGTGAAGGGCTGCAAAATTTAGGCCTATGCTTGGCACTTACGGCCTTTGAGCAGGGAGGGATCTTTATCGTGCCACACATGCTGGGACACGGAACCTCGGTTTTTGCGGTCTCATCCGAAGGACTGCCCTATTTAGTCGCCTCTTACGACAAGCAAGGGGTACTGAGGACCTATTCTAACCCGGATCCCCATTGGACTGGTTCTGGAGAAGAAATTTGTTAAAAGTGATCAATGTATTTTCACTATTTCGATATGATCTCCCCTTGGAAAAAGGCGTAGTCCTTCATTTGCATAAACTTGAATCCCCTTTGCCCATAGATGCTTTCTGTCAAGTTTGGTTGAAATTGGCCCAGTGGTTCTGGAGAAGACAAGTTTTAAAGTCGTCAGTGTATTTTCACTATTATCTGCCCTTGGAAAGGGGCGTGATCCTTCATTTGAACAAACTTGAACCCCCTTTTTGCCAAGTTTGGTTGAAATTGGCCCATTGGTTCTGGAGAAGATGAAAATGTGAAAAGTTTATGATGACAACGGAAAACTTTCGATCAGAAAAGCTCACTTGAACCTTCAAATCAGGTGATCTATAAAAGCAACCGTTTTTAGTTCACCTGAACTGTAAATTCAAGTGAGCTTTTCTGATCACCTGTTGTCTGTCTGTAAACTTTTTTGTACATTTTCGACTTTTTCTCCAGAACCACTGGGCCACTTATAAATAAACTTGGCCTTAAGCATCCTTGGGTGAAGGGCTTTCAATTATGTTCAAATGAAAGGCCATTCCCCCTTCAAAGGGGAGATAATCACAAAAATTGGGTGGGGTCATTTAAAAATCTCAAGAACCACTAAGCCAGAAAAGCTGAGATTTACATGAAAGCTTCCTGACAGTGAAGATTCAAGTTTGTTAAAATCATGGTACCCGCGCGGGGGGGGGGGGGGGGGGGGGGGGGGGGCACAATAGGGGATCAAAGTTTTACATACAAATATATAGGGAAAATCTTCTCAAGAACCAGAGCCAAAAAAGCTGAGATTTACATGAAAGCTTCCTGACATAGTGCAGATTCAAGTTTGTTAAACCCATGACCCCTGGGGCTAGGATGGGGCCACAATAAGGGATTATTTGGGCATTGTCAGAATCTTTTCTAAATTGTGAACTGCTGAAGTGTGCAAAGGATGAGGTGAAAGACCTATTAGAGACGGCCCCCTTTCCTTGGTCAATAAAAGTAATTCTAGTGTAGAAAAGTTAAATTTTTTATACATAGACACCATAAACAAT
This sequence comes from Ostrea edulis, assembly GCF_947568905.1. Taxonomy (NCBI): domain Eukaryota; kingdom Metazoa; phylum Mollusca; class Bivalvia; order Ostreida; family Ostreidae; genus Ostrea; species Ostrea edulis. The sequence continues at coordinate 56,808,390 of NC_079168.1, read as the reverse complement.
GGTTTCTGAATAGTTCCTTATGGTCACGAGGAATGTCGAAATATCAATTGAATTTTAAACCCCATAACAACCAGTTTTCGTCATAGTACTTCTTCATGAATAATGATAAACAAAGTGGGCGAGTCTTTATTTTAAATACAAAGGACAACTATGAATATATTTCGTGCTATCGCCGTTTACAAAGCACGTGACATTTAATGGAAGCTATGCATGATTTTTACGGAATACATGTATATGCTGCATTTTTTAATGCATGTTATTTATTCATTGTGATGAAAGGTGATGATGCTGCCAATATCTGTACTTGTACCTAAACACGTTATCAAAAGCATATTTCAGTCATAGATACCGCCGCCTAGAAATCAGTACACGTTATCAAAAGCATATTTCAGTCCTAGATACCGCCGCCTAGAAATCAGTACACGTTATCAAAAGCATATTTCAGTCCTAGATACCGCCGCCTAGAAATCAGTACACGGTATCAAAAGCATATTTCAGTCATAGATACCGCCGCCTAGAAATCAGTACACGTTATCAAAAGCATATTTCAGTCATAGATACCGCCGCCTAGAAATCATTACACGTTATCAAAAGCATATTTCAGTCCTGGATACCGCCGCCTAGAAATCAGTACACGTTATCAAAAGCATATTTCAGTCATAGATACCGCCGCCTAGAAATCAGTATAAATCTTATTGATTAAATAGTTACTTTCAACTAAATAAGGAAATTTATAAGTAAAACTGTTAACCGTCAACATACATTTCGTTCAAACCCTATATTAAATTGTGATGTACTAAATAACTATGTCACAAGCGCTCATAAAAAAAAAACCAAAACATCAAAGACACTTCCTCTCCTTTTCTCAGGCTCTAGATCGAATTTTCCTTGAAGCAATATCTGGGCTTGTATAATTATTTATCAAAATACCTTGATTATTTTTATATATATTTAAAAAACACGTGCTGTGAGAATACATGTACATGTATAGTACGCGTAAGCTTTTATGTTTTGGTTAATTATATTACAGGTAGAATAATGAAACAAAAGAACAATCTGTAATGTGTAAAGTATTATCATACTAGTGTATTCCACTTTGCATGTAATGTAAACAAAGAAAATATATGATTATTTGTTTAGAAAATAAGATTCAGAAACATCAACTTATTTCCGATATCTACACGTTTATATAACTAAATACAATTTATCAAAATATAGTGTATTGGTAAATAAATTATATGTACATGTATACCGTATGTATCGAATACACTCTGTCTAAAGAAGGCGTCTTAGCAGACAATACAATGTACATCCAAATCACGTGATATCGTCATTTGTAAAGAGCGAGCTGATGAGCTATTCTGGGTAGGTCATCGAGTTCAAATAGGTTTCCATAATGGAGGCTTCTAGTAAAAAAAAATTGCTAATCTTTTTTACCAAAATATCGACGATATGAGTAGTTTATCGCCATACAAAATTTAAATGTTTTTAATAATATACAACCATAGCCTAAATGATTTAACTGTACCTACTATCGTCCATATATTTCCAGACCTGTAAAGGTATGGGAGGGGCCAAATTCCAATGGGAATTTCACCTAATGAGGAAACCCCAAGCTTAAACTCAGTTATATACATTTTGTGGCGAATGTATGCGCCGTGTAACATTTAAATCATAAAAGTGCAAATGTTAATGAGTTCAATCATCTAAATTTTAACATGAAACAATAAATATTTACTGCCTTAGCGGCTGTTAAATTATGAATATTTACCGACTTGGTTGCTGTTTGTGTACAGATTAACAGTATATCGGTAGTTTAGAGTTTCGACATGTATTGATCATGCAACGATTCCACACATCTTTTTCCAAATGTTTGTGTAAAAATACTTGTTTTTATACGCCCATCATTAGACGGGACGTATTGTTATGGCGCTGTCTGTGCGTCTGACTGGCTGGCTGTCCGTCTGTCCGAGATCATGTTTTCCGGACTTTTTTCTGTAATGGATACGACTTTGGTCACAATTTCTCCCTCAAGAAGCGTAAGAGTTTGCATTTTAGCTGGATTGTTGCACCTTGACCTACTTTTAGCGCTCTAAGTAGGTCAAACAGTTTTCAGGGCTATTTTCATAACGGATACAGATATTGCCCTGAAATTTAGTCACAGGCTTCCTGGAAGAATACAAGTTCAGTTTGCATTTCTTCTTGACCTGCTTTTGGGCTAAAATAGATCAAACAGTTTTCCGGGCTTTTTTCATTATGGATACAGATTTTGCCCTGAAATTCAGTCAAAGGCTTCCTCTTGGAGGAATACAAGTTCAGTTTGCATTTCAGCTGGATTGGTCCGTCCTTGACCTACGTTTAGGCTGAAAATAGTCAAACCGTTTTCCAGGCGTTTTACATTATGGATACAGATTTTGCCCTGAAATTTAGTCACATTGAAATTTGGTCACAATTTCTTCCTCAAAAAGCCTAAGAGTGAGTTTGCATTTCAGCTGGATTAGTGTATTGTGACCTACTTTCGAACTAAAAGTAGGTCAAACAGTTTTTCAGACTCTTTTTCAATACGGATACAGATATTGCCCGGAAATTTAGTCACAAGCTTCATTGCAGAGGAGTACAAGTGCAGTTAGCATTTCAGCTGGATTGGTGCACCATGACCTACTTTAGCGGTAGAAGTAGGTCAATTTTCTAGATTTTTTTTATAGTATGGTCACATGTATTTCCCTGAAATTTTGTCACAACCTACTTCTCAGAGAAATACATAATCACTTCACATTTCAAACAGTTTCAACTTATTTGGTGCACCATGACCTACTTTAAGGCTAAAAGTAGATCAAATGGTTTCCTGGACTTTATCATCATGGATACAGATATTGCACTGACATTTTGTAACAACCTCCCTCAGAGAAATACATATATAATTACTTCACATTTCAGATGGATTGCACCATGACCCACTTTAATGCTTTTCTATTCAGAATGTATGTATCAATTCAGAGTGCATAATATGCTTCAAGGTGGAATTTCACTTTCCGACGGGCGTATATTGCACCATTGCAGTTCTCTTGTATATATCATATTATGTGGTTTTTCATCAGTATAGACGCTTTGGGGGGCATACAAGTATTTAGAACACATCTTGTTTAACAGTATTTTGTCTTTTAGTCTTGAAATAGATTGCGTTAACAAATATTAAAATTAATCACAAGACACCTTGTGTGGGCATGGTCAAGGACTTTTTTCAGTTGCCAAATGCTAAAGTGTTTGCAAGCTGCTAAAGGGGTTCAAATTTTGTTTTTCTATTTTTAATGTTTATCATGCTTAACTAATGGTCAGCAAAAATTTGAATGTCAGTTGTCAAGTTACAAGAGAGATACAGAGCTCACAATTCTTTGTTATTTAAACAAGGCTCACACCATGTTTTTGTTTCATATAATTATATGTACCATTATAACCTCAATTCATACAAAAGTTTGAATAGTTTTGATATGTATGGGTGTTGGACTAATAACTGAGTTTTTTAAAATAAAAAGCTGCAGCCTATTTTAGTCTTTATAAAGCAATTTGAACTTCCTCATAGGTATAATATATTCTTCAGTACATTAATAAAAGTGTTCTCTGTGAATCTTTCTTAAAGTGTAAACAACTGAAAGTATATGTTTCATGCAATATCGCAATGAAGCGTTCATATAGAAAACCAAAGAAAAGTCTACCATCAAGACTACCGGTGTTCTATCACAAATACAAACAGGTCCTGAAAACACATTCTTTTTAACCTATTAGACATTTCATAAAATATGACAAAACATTACTCAGATGGAACTTTTGTATTGTAAACACCCTTTAGTACATCATCGTTGTTGCACCAAGCCATAGCATTAAAAGAGTGCTTCATCATAACTTACATGGTTGTTAACATTTCCTTTCGAATATGTCAGTACACTAACGTCACAGTTTTAAACTGAATTGTTGTTCTATCTGAGATTTGTACTTTTTCCATTTTTCCCTCAGTTTCTCTTTCACTTTCTCCTCACAGAAGGCATGCTTTATACTGTCCTCTGAGAGTCTCCACAGGTCACTGGGTGTAAGGTCAAAGGTTGTGGCTGCCAGTTGATACTCTTCAGACAAGGAGGTACTGAAGACTCCCTTATCATCCGTCTGTCCAAAAAAAAAAAACCCAACTTATTTCAAGAAGCATTCTGAGAGTATTGCATAGCAATACATATTCCCCTACCGGAGCTACAGATAATACATCAGTGGTTTTTTTTAGGAATACTTTTACTTACACAGAACACACATGAGGAGTGTTTCTTAGAACATCTGTGTTTCTAAGAAAACTATGACATACACAGATAATTCATCAGTGTTTCTTAATGTATATACTCGCCTATAAGTCGGTTCGCCTTTAAGTCGGTTGTATAGTTTTTCGGTTATTTTGGAGGGAATTGCCCATTGACCCATTTGTAAGTCGGTATAACTTTTTTCAAGAATCGGTTTACAATTTCGAATCAATGCTCTAATGTTTTTACCTGTGTTTCAAATAATATTTTGAGAAATGCGCCAATATTTGATATTTTTTTCCTCAACAAATCAATTTCATATCACTACTCATATGTATTTATCCGTATTGCTATTCCTATAAAGGTTTGGGATATGACATCGATATTTCACTTTTTATTCTCAGCAAATTAAACAGTTACTACAAGTATTTTGTTTATTTCGTCCATGTTTTTGTTGTTTAAAAATACAAGGCTATACATTACGCCATCCAGAAAAATACCAATCTTCTTGGGACACTCCTATAAGTCAAACAGAGTTTTGGTTAAAAATTTAACTCCCAAAAAATCCGACTTATAGGCGAGTATATAGAACACTCTGACTTACATGTATAATACAGGGGTGTTTCTTAGAACACTTGGACTAACACAGAAAGCATGGGGGTGTTTCTTTGAACACTCTGACTTGCATGTAAAATCTAGAACACTCTGACTTGCACAGATAATATTGTGGTGTTTCTTAGAACAATCTAGCTTACTTACATGCATAATACAGGGGTGTTTCTTAGAACACTCTGACTTACACAGATAATACAGGGGTGTTTCTTCTCATACCAAAACTTGAACTGATGATTGTCCAGGTTAGGAACAGTCTGACCAATGAGATTAGAGGTCAAACAGAGCTCTGAAATATATTGCACTGTAAATAATTCATACTTAATCACAATGCTACGTAGCTGACTATCTAGATATCATTATATAACAATATGAACTGCTAGTAATTAACTCTACATATCTATTCAGTATCTACACTCTGTACCAGAGCAATTTCTGCATGAGATCCTAAAACTACATTCTTGTTTGTCAGAGACTTAAATGAAAATTTTATCTTTATGGAAATACATGTATGTGTTATACACAGATACAATATTGCATTGTCTCTAATTACGCTTACTGAGTTCGGGAGTTTCTACCCTATCTCAAACTGTCGCTTATATATCATGATCAGCGAAATCCTTGATTTTTATGAATATTTATGAAATGACACAATAATTTATTGATTATTGACCAATCATAGTCATGACAGATTTCACTATTTTAATGGTTGCATCCACAGGTAAATCGTGTAACGTTTGTCTACAAATAATAACAGACAGAAAAACTATATATAGCTATAATCATATTAAACGAAATCGGTCCTAAAACAACACAAGACTCTGTTTGCAAATTCAATAAACTTATTATATCTGAGTAAGTTTTTACCAATCGGCAATCTTCGGATTATTTCACTACAAGCCATGCAAGCAATCTCTGGTGGGTTTTTCTCTCCCCCCCCCCCCCCCCCCAATTGTAGGAACTCCCAGGTTCGTCCATATATGAACATAAATATTAATAAAGTCGAGGGTTTTCTTAATCGAACAACCATGGCTATGACCTAGTGTGAAAGGAGGGTACAGTGGAGATTTTGTGTGAGAACACTACGGTATTGCTAGCATACCCAGGGGAGTTTTGCGAGCGAGTACAGTATCTACAAATTCCTGGCGCCCTGCAGCCTCAGGGTGGAGACATGTTCCATGTCCAATCCTATCCGGGGGCAAACTCAGCAAGTCCATTGTCTCCACTGGTGCTGGAACCTGTACATCGGATACAAAATTATCAAACATTCATTTAGGTCCCAATAGACATGTAACGCCAGCAGCTGTATGATTATGAATGGCATCACTTGGGAAAACTAGTGGAATATAATAATGAATATAAACTTGATATATCAATAGAGGCAATCTTCAAAATGCCATATGTTTGTTTCAAAATGAAGCACACAGAAAATGTTTAAATCATATCAATGTTAATGTGACACAGCTTTTAATGTGGACAAAATTATATAGAATTTGAACATGTTCTTAAAAAAGCATCATTAATTTATATGCAAGTTGCAATATGTATAAAAGTCATTCATACTTGACTGATTATGCAGTATAAATACAGGGGATCCCGGTTAATCCAACAGCCCATTTGTAAGAGAAAAATTATCAGATTAGCCGAATATTTTATTAGCTGAATGATTATTTTCATTTACAAAACTTCATACATCATAATCTCTTCAAACATACATTTAGGGTTTCACATTGTCTGAGTCTCTATACACTTTTTATCTCACACAATAGTACATAACATCTAGGACTGAGTCTCTGTACACTTTTTATCTCACACAGGAGAACTTAACATCTAGGACTGAGTCTCTGTACACTTTTTATCTCACACAGGAGTACATAATATCTAGGACTGAGCCTCTGTACACTTTTTATCTCACACAGGAGTACATAATATCTAGGACTGAGCCTCTGTGTACTTTTTATCTCACACAGGAGTACATAACATCTAAGACTGAGTCTCTGTACACTTTTTATCTCACACAGGAATACATAACATCTAGGACTGAGTCTCTGTACACTTTTTATCTCACACAGGAGTACATAACATCTAGGACTAAGTTTATGTACACTTTTTATCTCACACAGGAGTACATAATATTTAGGACTAAGTCTCTGTACACTTTTTATCTCATACAGGAGTACATAACATCTAGGACTGAGCCTGTGTACACTTTTTATCTCACACAGGAGTACATAACATCTAGGACTGAGTCTCTGTACACTTTTTATCTCACACAGGAATACATAACATCTAGGACTGAGTCTCTGTACACTTTTTATCTCGCACAGGAGTACATAACATCTAGGACTAAGTTTATGTACACTTTTCATCTCACACAGGAGTACATAATATCTAGGACTAAGTCTCTGTACACTTTTTATCTCATACAGGAGTACATAACATCTAGGACTGAGCCTGTGTACACTTTTTATCTCACACAGGAGTACTTAACATCTAGGACTGAGTCTCTGTACACTTTTTATCTCACACAGGAGTACATAATATCTAGGACTGAGCCTCTGTACACTTTTTATCTCACACAGGAGTACATAATATCTAGGACTGAGCCTGTGTACACTTTTTATCTCACACAGGAGTACATAATATCTAGGACTGAGCCTCTGTGTACTTTTTATCTCACACAGGAGTACATAACATCTAGGACTGAGTCTCTGTACACTTTTTATCTCACACAGGAATACATAACATCTAGGACTGAGTCTCTGTACACTTTTTATCTCGCACAGGAGTACATAACATCTAGGACTAAGTTTATGTACACTTTTTATCTCACACAGGAGTACATAATATCTAGGACTAAGTCTCTGTACACTTTTTATCTCATACAGGAGTACATAACATCTAGGACTGAGCCTGTGTACACTTTTTATCTCACACAGGAGTACATAATATCTAGGACTGAGTCTCTGTACACTTTTTATCTCACACAGGAGTACATAATATCTAGGACTGAGCCTCTGTACACTTTTTATCTCACACAGGAGTACATAATATCTAGGACTGAGCCTCTGTGCACTTTTTATCTCACACAGGAGTACATAACATCTAGGACTGAGTCTCTGTACACTTTTTATCTCACACAGGAGTACATAACATCTAGGACTAAGTTTATGTACACTTTTTATCTCACACAGGAGTACATAATATCTAGGACTAAGTCTCTGTACACTTTTTATCTCATACAGGAGTACATAACATCTAGGACTGAGCCTGTGTACACTTTTTATCTCACACAGGAGTACTTAACATCTAGGACTGAGTCTCTGTACACTTTTTATCTCACACAGGAGTACATAATATCTAGGACTGAGCCTCTGTACACTTTTTATCTCACACAGGAGTACATAATATCTAGGACTGAGCCTCTGTGCACTTTTTATCTCACACAGGAGTACATAACATCTAGGACTGAGTCTCTGTACACTTTTTATCTCACACAGGAGTACATAACATCTAGGACTGAGTCTCTGTACACTTTTTATCTCACACAGGAGTACATAACATTTAGGACTAAGTTTATGTACACTTTTTATCTCACACAGGAGTACATGATATCTAGGACTGAGTCTCTGTACACTTTTTATCTCACACAGGAGTACATAACATCTAGGACTAAGTTTATGTACACTTTTTATCTCACACAGGAGTACATAATATCTAGGACTAAGTCTCTGTACACTTTTTATCTCATACAGGAGTACATAACATCTAGGACTGAGCCTGTGTACACTTTTTATCTCACACAGGAGTACTTAACATCTAGGACTGAGTCTCTGTACACTTTTTATCTCACACAGGAGTACATAATATCTAGGACTGAGCCTCTGTACACTTTTTATCTCACACAGGAGTACATAATATCTAGAACTGAGCCTCTGTGCACTTTTTATCTCACACAGCAGTACATAACATCTAGGACTGAGTCTCTGTACACTTTTTATCTCACACAGGAGTACATAACATCTAGGACTGAGTCTCTGTACACTTTTTATCTCACACAGGAGTACATAACATTTAGGACTAAGTTTATGTACACTTTTTATCTCACACAGGAGTACATAATATCTAGGACTGAGTCTCTGTACACTTTTTATCTCACACAGGAGTACATAACATCTAGGACTGAGTCTCTGTACACTTTTTATCTCACACAAGGAGTACATAACATCTAGGACTGAGTTTCTGTACACTTTTTATCTCACACAGAAGTACTTGACATCTAAGACTGAGTCTCTGTACACTTTTTATCTCACACAGGAGAACTTAACATCTAGGACTGAGTCTCTGTACACTTTTTATCTCACACAGGAGTACATAATATCTAGGACTGAGCCTCTGTACACTTTTTATCTCACACAGGAGTACATAATATCTAGGACTGAGCCTCTGTGTACTTTTTATCTCACACAGGAGTACATAACATCTAAGACTGAGTCTCTGTACACTTTTTATCTCACACAGGAATACATAACATCTAGGACTGAGTCTCTGTACACTTTTTATCTCACACAGGAGTACATAACATCTAGGACTAAGTTTATGTACACTTTTTATCTCACACAGGAGTACATAATATTTAGGACTAAGTCTCTGTACACTTTTTATCTCATACAGGAGTACATAACATCTAGGACTGAGCCTGTGTACACTTTTTATCTCACACAGGAGTACATAACATCTAGGACTGAGTCTCTGTACACTTTTTATCTCACACAGGAATACATAACATCTAGGACTGAGTCTCTGTACACTTTTTATCTCGCACAGGAGTACATAACATCTAGGACTAAGTTTATGTACACTTTTTATCTCACACAGGAGTACATAATATCTAGGACTAAGTCTCTGTACACTTTTTATCTCATACAGGAGTACATAACATCTAGGACTGAGCCTGTGTACACTTTTTATCTCACAAAGGAGTACTTAACATCTAGGACTGAGTCTCTGTACACTTTTTATCTCACACAGGAGTACATAATATCTAGGACTGAGCCTCTGTACACTTTTTATCTCACACAGGAGTACATAATATCTAGGACTGAGCCTCTGTACACTTTTTATCTCACACAGGAGTACATAATATCTAGGACTGAGCCTCTGTGTACTTTTTGTCTCACACAGGAGTACATAACATCTAGGACTGAGTCTCTGTACACTTTTTATCTCACACAGGAATACATAACATCTAGGACTGAGTCTCTGTACACTTTTTATCTCGCACAGGAATACATAACATCTAGGACTGAGTCTCTGTACACTTTTTATCTCATACAGGAGTACATAATATCTAGGACTAAGTCTCTGTACACTTTTTATCTCATACAGGAGTACATAACATCTAGGACTAAGTTTATGTACACTTTTTATCTCACACAGGAGTACATAATATCTAGGACTAAGTCTCTGTACACTTTTTATCTCATACAGGAGTACATAACATCTAGGACTGAGCCTGTGTACACTTTTTATCTCACACAGGAGTACATAATATCTAGGACTGAGTCTCTGTACACTTTTTATCTCACACAGGAGTACATAATATCTAGGACTGAGCCTCTGTACACTTTTTATCTCACACAGGAGTACATAATATCTAGGACTGAGCCTCTGTGCACTTTTTATCTCACACAGGAGTACATAACATCTAGGACTGAGTCTCTGTACACTTTTTATCTCACACAGGAGTACATAACATTTAGGACTAAGTTTATGTACACTTTTTATCTCACACAGGAGTACATGATATCTAGGACTGAGTCTCTGTACACTTTTTATCTCACACAGGAGTACATAACATCTAGGACTGAGCCTCTGTGTACTTTTTATCTCACACAGGAGTACATAACATCTAGGACTGAGTCTCTGTACACTTTTTATCTCACACAGGAATACATAACATCTAGGACTGAGTCTCTGTACACTTTTTATCTCGCACAGGAGTACATAACATCTAGGACTAAGTTTATGTACACTTTTTATCTCACACAGGAGTACATAATATCTAGGACTAAGTCTCTGTACACTTTTTATCTCATACAGGAGTACATAACATCTAGGACTGAGCCTGTGTACACTTTTTATCTCACACAGGAGTACTTAACATCTAGGACTGAGTCTCTGTACACTTTTTATCTCACACAGGAGTACATAATATCTAGGACTGAGCCTCTGTACACTTTTTATCTCACACAGGAGTACATAATATCTAGAACTGAGCCTCTGTGCACTTTTTATCTCACACAGGAGTACATAACATCTAGGACTGAGTCTCTGTACACTTTTTATCTCACACAGGAGTACATAACATCTAGGACTGAGTCTCTGTACACTTTTTATCTCACACAGGAGTACATAACATTTAGGACTAAGTTTATGTACACTTTTTATCTCACACAGGAGTACATGATATCTAGGACTGAGTCTCTGTACACTTTTTATCTCACACAGGAGTACATAACATCTAGGACTGAGTCTCTGTACACTTTTTATCTCACACAAGGAGTACATAACATCTAGGACTGAGTTTCTGTACACTTTTTATCTCACACAAGAGTACATAACATCTAGGACTGAGTTTCTGTACACTTTTTATCTCACACAGAAGTACTTGACATCTAAGACTGAGTCTCTGTACACTTTTTATCTCACACAGAAGTACTTAAAATCTAGGACTGAGTCTCTGTACACTTTTTAAGGCATACTGCACTTTGTACTGAAACAGGTGTACAAAACTTTATTTCTTAAAACACTTATACACTGTAATACATAATATGTATGTACAACAAGAGGCCCATGGATCACATCGCTCACCTGAGTCACCTTGGCCCTGCCCTTGTTCAGCTGTTATGATTTTTATAAGATTTTTGTCATCAATCTTATATATTTGTAAGATTTTTGTATACTAGTTGTCTTTATTCGTTGAGGATGTAAATTCGTGGGTGAGGGGTACCCACGAATTCCACGAAAATTGAGCCACCACGAATTCTAATGATTCCACAGTGTACAAAATATGAAAACCCTATTTAAATAGCTCAAGATATTTTTAAAGAGATTTTTACCATATATCAGCATATAACACTTTGATACCCATTGTGGCCACACCCTAGCCCCATGGACCATGAATTGAACAAAGTTGGATCTACCGTATATACTCGCCTATAAGTCGGATTTTAGGGAGCTAAAAATTGGTCCAAAACTCTATATCCGACTTATAGGCGAGTCCTAAGAAAATTAGCATTTTTCTGGACAGCGTAATGTATAGTATTTTTGAAAAACGTTGTACTCCGATGATTATCATGATTAATGTTGACTGGACATATTATATTATTCATGTATTCTAGGATTATATGAATATTATTTGAAACAGAGGTGAAAATGTTAGAGCATTAGTTTGAAATTGTCAACCGATTCTTGAAAAAAGTTATACCAACTTATAAGCGGGTCAATGGTAAATCCCTCCAAAATTGGCTACAAAATATATAACCGACCTATAGGAGAACTTTTCTGGCCCATGCAGTGTTTTTTTTAGAAGATTTTCCCTATTTACTCTAATGTAAAACTTTGATCCCCTATTGTGGCCCCACCCTACCCCCAGGGGCTATGATTTGAACAAACTTGAATCTGCACTATGTCAGGAAGCTTCCATGTAAATGTCAACTTTTCTTGCCTAGTGGTTCTTGAGAGGAAGATTTTTAAGGAATTTCCCTATATACTCGAGTGTAAAACTTTGATCCCCTATTGTGGCCCCATCCTATCCCCAGGGGCCATGATTTGAATAAACTTGAATCTGTACTATGTCAGGAAGCTTTCTTGTAAATTTCAACTTTTCTGGCACAGTGGTTCTTGAGAAGATTTTTAAAAGATTTTCCCTAGAGTGTATATATTCACATGTAAAACTTTGATCCCATACCGTGGCCCCATCCTACCCCTGGGGGATATGATTTGAACAGACTTGAATTTGCACTATGTCAGGAAACTTTCATATAAGTTTAAACTTTTCTGGTTTTTGAGAAGATTTTTAAAAAATATTTTCCATACATATTCGAATGTAAAACTTTGATCTCCTATTGTGGTCCCGGCCTACCCCTGGGGGCCATGATTTGAACAAACTTGAAACTGCTCTATGTCAGGAAGCTTTCATGTAAGTTTCAACTTTTCTGGTCGGTGGTTATTGAGAAGAAGATTTTTAAATGATCCCACCCTATTTTGGCATTTTCGTGATTATCTCCCCTTTGAAGGGGGCATGGCCCTTCATTTGAACAAACTTGAATCTCCTTCACCCATGGATGATGTGTATCAAGTTTATCTGAAATTGGCCTAGTGGTTCTGGAGAAGAAGATGAATTGTGAAAAGTTTGCAGACAGACGAATAGATGACAGACAATCTGTGATCAGAATATCTCACTTGAGCTTTCAGCTCATGTGAGCTAAAAACTACACATATACTACCTGTATATATCTGACCTCACACAGGTGTATAAATATTCTGTCTGAGCACTGTATATATCTTACCTCACACAGGTGTATAAATATTCTGTCTGAGCACTGTATATATCTTACCTCACACAGGTGTATAAATATTCTGTCTGAGCACTGTATATATCTTACCTGACACAGGTGTATAAATATTCTGTCTGAGCACTGTATATATCTTACCTAACAAAGGTGAATAAATATTCTGTCTGAGCACTGTATATATCTTACCTCACACAGGTGCAAAGCCAGTTTCAGACCCAAGTCCTTAGCATGCCTGAAGACTGGGATGTAGTCCCTGCCATCTCCCACCTAGAAAACTCTGTATATAGTACTATACATTTAGCAACCTGACATGAAGTGGGAAACTACAATTATAGGTACATAATATTGTGGTAAATTACAATTATATACACAATATTGGAAAACTGTTCACAGAAAGAAGGCAGAGGAAGTCACAGTGAATTTTTTCAAAATATTTACTGAATCTAGAATTACATACATGCATATGAATTGTTAAAAAACATATAATATGGCTTTAATATAACAGAGGCATCGGCAAAGGGGCGGCAGTCGCCACCCCAATAATTTTGAAAAAAAAAAATCAAAAATCAAAAATAGAATAGTAAAGAAAAAGGTGAAGTAGGTACCTGGGCCCGACATGTGTACACAATAATTAAAAATAGGGTATTAAGTATGCTTCATTAATTGATCGATCAATGTTTGGACGCTTTACATTGTACACTACAGCAAGTCGTTAAGTCATTAAACAATAATCAAACAATATAACTGTTACAATAAATGAGCTGAATGAGCATGTGAATTAAAGGAAAATACCAAAGATGAATCAAAATTACTGTCTAAAACAACTTTTTGAGATTTTTTGTTTACCTTTGTCACATATATTCCTGCATTTTGATTTCAAAAATGGACGGATTAACACGTATTAATCAACCTGCTAATTTTAAATTTCCAAAGCGGTCCTTCGGCAAAAAGAATCCAGAACTACGTTCGTTCAACTCCTCCTGGTTCAAACCATACCCATGGTTGCATTATGACGAGGTATGTGTATGAGATTATTTTATATGTTTTAATTTATTCCATGATATTTTACAGGTTAATTTAATGAATTAATGAAGTAAATCCATCATTGGTTCATTTACAGTAATTACACTAAAGTCGATATTTCTGAAAATGATACTGTTTATTTATACATGTATTTAAAAATATTTTCAGGCAAAAGATCTGGCTTTCTGTTTCACTTGCATGGGCGCCGCAAAGAAAGGCAAAATTTCTAATTGCAAGGCTGAGGGAAGTTTTATATCTACAGGCTTCAGTAACTGGAAGGATGCCACGTCAAAATTCAGGAAACATCAAGATTCCAACTGCCACAAAGAGTCTGTGGAAAGAAAAGTGAAACTTCCCAGAGAAACGAAAGACATTGGTGAAGTACTCTCAGCCGCCCATTCAGAGAAGAAAACACGCAACAGACAGCAGCTGTTAACAATTCTACGAAACATCAGGTTTCTTGCTAGACAGGGATTACCTCTCCATGGCCATGACAACGAGCAAAGTAACTTAATTTATTCAGCTTCTGAAGCTCCATGGTGAATCGGATCCGTCAATCCTCAAGTGGTTAGAAAAGAAGCAAGACAAATTTACATCAGCAGACATCCAGAATGAAATGCTACAAGTGATGGCTTTGAAGATATTGCAGGACGTGGCATCGAACATCAGAGAGAATGGCTATTTCTCCATCATGGTTGATGAGACAACAGATCAGTCTAACTGTGAACAAGTTGTGATTGTTATTCGTCATGTTGACAGGGATTTAAATGTGCATGAAGACTTCATTGGACTGTGTATGGTGCCTTCCATCAACGCTACAACACTGACCAATGTAATTTTGGATACACTAATGCGGATGAACATTTCTTTGAATAAGTGCCGTGGGCAGTGTTATGATGGAGCCAGCAACATGTCCGGAGCTAAAAAGGGTGTGGCTGCTAACATCACCAGAAAAGAAGCAAGGGCAATATACACACATTGTTATGGACACGCACTCAACCTGGCCGTTGGCGATACCGTGAAAAGATCAAAGGTGATGCGTGATGCCTTAGATACTGTGTTTGAAATGTCAAAACTCATCAAGTATTCGCCTAGGAGGGACACCATACTCGAGCAGCTGAAGCGCGAGATGGCACCAGATACACCAGGATTCCGTGTGCTATGCCCCACTCGATGGACTGTTAGAGCTGCTAGCTTGAATAGTGTCTTGAAAAACTACTCTGTCCTTCAGTCTTTGTGGGAGACCTGCTACGAAAGCACAAAGGATGTCGAAACCCGTTCAAGGATCATTGGTGTGAAAGCCCAGATGCAGAGTTTTGACTTCCTCTTTGGAGTGTCCCTGGGATACGACATACTCCGTCACACAGACAATTTAAGTCGAACGCTGCAGACGAAAGAGTTATCAGTTGCTGAGGGCCAACACAACCGAACTTTCGTTGTCATCGCTAAGTGAAATGTGAAAGGAAGAGTCCTTCAATACTTTCTGGGAATCTCTCAACAACAAACTTGACGATCTAGATGTCAATGAGCCAACTTTGCCAAGGCGAAGAAAAATGCCGATGCGGTTTGAAACAGGAAATGTCCCTCCAGAGTTTGCAGCATCAGAAAAAGACCTCTATAGACAGCAGTATTTTGAGGCTTTAGATTTAGTAGTCAACTGTGTGAGGATCGTTTTGACCAGCCGGGCTACCAAGTGTACCGCCATCTAGAGGACGTTCTTTTGAAGTCTGTGTGTGGTGACAAGACATACACAGAAGATCTGGACTTCGTGATAAAATTTTGCTGTGATGATTTGGACCAGACATCTCTATCTTCGCAGCTGGAAACATTCACATCATTCGCAAGAAACAGCTTGAACAATTCATCAACTAGTGTTGTGTCTATTTCGTATTTGGTAAAGTTGGTGTCTGAAATACTTCGAGCTACCAAATGTCTGTTCTCGGAGATTGTAACTCTCTTAAGACTCATTTTAGTGATGCCAGCCACTAATGCCACAAGTGAGCGGACATTCTCTGCACTGCGCCGAGTCAAGACCTATCTTCGTGCGACTATGACACAGGAGAGGCTTAATCACTTGATGATTCTACACACCCACAGGGAAGATACGGATAAAATGGACTTATCAGAAGTCGCTGACGAGTTTGTCTCAGGGCGGGATGGACGAGGACTTATTTTTGGACGTTTCTGAACTGTTCAATGAATCAATGTATATTTATATAATTTGATAAAAATGAGTTTAATGTGTTTAACTTGCATACAACTTATATTACTTAAAAGTTATTAAATGTTTGAATTGAAGACAAATATTGGAATTTTTTCAATAGATGGAAAGATATATATTAGGAAAATATGGGGGTGTTGGTGAATATATGTACATACTAGCTAAAATACGTTACCCCCCCCCCCTTTTTTTTTTAAAAATCCAGTTCGCCGCCCCAATGTCAAAAACTTGCCAACGCGCCTGTATAATATGGCTTTAATTTCTTAATTGTATTGTGTTGCAATGGAGTATCTCATAATTAAAAGTCACGATATATTGAGAACAGTAATAAAGGGTATACATCTCTTGTCACTAGAATTGTAAAGAATTTTCATCAAAAAATATTATTATACATAAAATTGAAATATATAATAATCAAGTGAAACTGGAGACCCAGAAAAGAACATCTTGGGCAGTTACACATCATGTCACTTATGTGTCACACACAGGCCCTGTCACTTATGTGTCACACACAGGCCCTGTCACTTATGTGTCACACACAGGCCCTGTCACTTATGTGTCACACACAGGCCCTGTCACTTATGTGTCACACACAGGCCCTGTCACTTATGTGTCACACACAGGCCCTGTCACTTATGTGTCACACACAGGCCCTGTCACTTATGTGTCACACACAGGCTCTGTCACTTATGTGTCACACACAGGCCCTGTCACTTATGTGTCACACACAGGCTCTGTCACTTATGTGTCACACACAGGCCCTGTCACTTATGTGTCACACACAGGCTCTGTCACTTATGTGTCACACACAGGCCCTGTCACTTATGTGTCACACACAGGCTCTGTCACTTATGTGTCACACACAGGCTCTGTCACTTATGTGTCACACACAGGCTCTGTCACTTATGTGTCACACACAGGCCCTGTCACTTATGTGTCACACACAGGCCCTGTCACTTATGTGTCACACACAGGCTCTGTCACTTATGTGTCACACACAGGCCCTGTCACTTATGTGTCACACACAGGCCCTGTCACTTATGTGTCACACACAGGCTCTGTCACTTATGTGTCACACACAGGCCCTGTCACTTATGCGTCACACACAGGCCCTGTGGTGCCACCTATAATGTCTAACTTAGTAGACAGTGCCTCATTTTCCCTAATGAATTATCACATACATATACCAATACTATTAGATTCAGATTTACAAGCTCACTAGCTATAAGTTAGACAACATACCCTCTAATGACTAACTAACCAACATACCATCTGGTCAAAAGTATTATGCTCCCAAGGGGAGGGTGATAAAGTCTTAAAATTGGATTTTTTAAAAATTATGTGTGATGTTCAGACTTGAAAGTGCTGGTTCTGTGTCTGTTTTTTAACTGTATTTTAAAGTTTCATATTCTCTGAGAAGCAAATCAAACATTGCCTTTTTAATGAAAGTAAAATACAGAATATTGGGTAATTCTGGTACACTTTGACTTTTTGCTACATGTATAAGCCTTGGATTTTTCATTACCCAGGATTTCTAACTAAGATTTCACAGTCTTTATGTGTCATATATATACATACATGTATGTGCAATTGTTGGTAAACATCACTTTGGAGCAAATCATTGAGCACACTGATGCCTACCAGTATCTGTAAAACTTTGTAATGTGTAGGGATAAAACTTCAAACAAAGAGTAACTATGTAGGATATCCCCATTGTTATAGAATTTTGTAAGACTATTTGTAAATGTTTTAATATTGCTAGAAACCCAATTTACCACAAAATTTTCTGATGAAATCACCTTTATTTTTGTATTATTCACAAAGTTTTACTTGAAAATTCAATGGAAAAGTGCCCCAAAAATGAAATCCTTCAAAAATGTCTTTACTGCTGTACCTCATGGTATTGATGACCTATTCACATTGTTGTATGATCAAAGAATAGAAAATCCCATGTAAGCACAGCATTTTTAAGGTCATAAAATACCCAAAAATTTGAATGCATTAAATGAATCTTATAGCCATGTTTGAAATATCCTTGAAGCCATACCTTTTATCACATTTTCCGAATTATCTCCCTTTAAAAAGAGTTCTTGAACTACATGTATCTTTTAAAGACCGAGAAAATAAGCAACGCCTTCAAATTTACCTGGTCTGTGAACCCTCGTCAATCAGGTGGAATTAAGCTTCAGATTGGATGCTAGAAATTGATTGACATTTAGTTACTAGTCCTTGTGTATACTTTGTCTACCTTATCTAGCGATCGAGGCGTCCATGCAATCTTTTGATGCTTACCTGGTAAACCAGCTCGATAAAAGAAAACCAGATTTGATTGGAAAAGTTTGGCTTTTTCATATAGAGATAGTCACACAATAATAGTAGTAAATTTTGCATACAGTTACATCAATTATAATAGATTATAGTAGGTTATGCTTAGGAGCTTCACACCTGCCTAAAATTAGCTCCGTCCCACACTTAACTTACCTGAGGAAAACTGATAGGTTGAAAACCTCAGCCTTTAATTTTAAAACAAAGAAATCCCTCAGCGAAAAAATACTTCAGGACATACTTTATACTGATTAGACCCTGAGTGTCTGAGATACATGTACGGCCCACATTCCAAAAGATTTAAATACAAATTGGCAATCACACACCATCTGCCATATGAGCCTACATCTACGTGAATTAATATTTGTCCACTTGCAGCCTCTTCTCAAAATTGCACTGAACAGTACATTGTCTACATCCAAAAACACGTAACACCTAGTATTATCATCAACAATGTTGTAAACTTTCTATACTCATTTATACAGAGAAAAAGAACAGCAACCAACTAGTGAACGATGCAAGGGCCATATTGTTCACCTGAGCATTTTCTGGATTTATTTGAATAATAAAATGCTGTCTTTGGTTTGTTAAATGGGATGTGAAGGTCACTCAATTTGCAGAAAAAAAGGTTATGCCAAATTTTCCTACAGTATTTGTTTCCTTCATATCCCGTTTAACAGACCAAAGAAAGACATTTATCATTTATATTTTTCTGTATTTTTTAAAATATAAATATTTTCAAGCACATAAAATATAGAGATCATTTACCTTTAAGGTATTTAAACATGACAGCTGAAAATCATCTGACCTTGATTCCATATTTGGTAATGATTTCCATATTTGAATTGATGGTAATGGGAAATGGTCCAAGAAGGACAAACTCTAAACTCATAAAATAAACCATTGTATGATAAAAGTATGTGTTCTCTGTTATTCTATATTCATATAAAAGGTTCAAAATAAACTAGAAAACATATTTTTCAACAATTTCAACAATATCATGAGATACATTAGGTAGCGGAGTTCGTGGAAAGTGTATATTCATGTGCGAACAGTCTGCACTAAAAATCTTGATCTAATTGGTTTGAAACAAAACGTGTCTTCATAGTTGCAAATGTCAAGCAATGGATTCAAAGAGAAATGAAGCAGAATACGCACAGAGAATGCAAATATATGTATTGACCTAGATTAAGACCATAACCATATCAATGTTGCATTCTTAAATCATTCCATAATTTTGGACCTCTAATAGTTTCTGTGCATCACAGCCTTACATTATTTATTGTTCTTTCCCAAAAACGATATTTATTCTGAATATTTTAAGAGAATCCTTTGAAAAATACAGTGATAGTAAGTAAATTAGAATTTTGATTACAATGCATCCTTAATTTAATAGATTTTACAGGTAGAGCCATTACATCTTACTGCGATTTAAACAAGAGGCCCATGGGCCTAGAATCGCTCTTCTGATACATTGTAGAACAGTCAAAAATTCTCACTAACCAAGATTCATCAATTAACAGGGTTTTAAAGACCTATCACATGATAGTGTATGAAGGGGATATCATACAGTACACTATTAGATTAGGCAATCAAAATAATTACAAAATGAAGTTACTTAACCTACATGCATATCTGGATAGTACATATTTCTCTTCTACATGAATTTTTTCAAGGGACATAGAGACAGTTGGGATGCTAAATACCGAATTTACTATGCATACAATGAGAACCAGGGGATCACATTGTATTTTGTCCGATTTTTAATGCAATTACATTTCATGCCATTGTTGGAGAATGGTTCTTAAAACCAGTATCAACAAAATTGCTTTTTAACTTTTTCAGCTCTGTTGAAATAAAAAACAAAGAGTGAGTTAAGTGAAGGTTTGATGATCCTTGGGTTTTTAGTTTGAAAGATGTATATAGATTTGCAAAAAAAAGAGCAAAAGTAGGTCACAGTGACCTACCTTTTAGCTGACACACTCTGAGAAGCCAAGATGCATCAACTTAATAAGTTTGATGGATCTAAGTCACTTATTATCTGAAATATCTAAATATATCCATGAAATTCAAAAAGTACATCACAGTGACCTACTTCTTAATTGACACACTCCGAGGACTCAAGATACATCAAATGAAACAGGTTCATGATTCTAGGCCTCTTAGCATTTGATTTAGATACAGCTTTGAAGTTAAAAAAGTAGATCAAGGTGACCTAATCTATAGTCTGCACACTCCGAGGACTCAAGATGATTCAACTAACAAAGTTTGATGATGTTAAGTCAAATAGTATCTGAAAATTTAAATGTAACTGTCCAAAAGTAGGTCAGTGACCTACTTTTGATCGACACACTGAAGACTCAAGATGCATCAATTGACAGGTCAAATAGTATTCAAATATAGCCGTCAAATTCCAAAAGAAGGCCACAGTGACCTACTTTTTGGTCGACACACTCCAAAGACTCAAGATGCATCAACTGACAAAGTTTGATAATGGAAGTCAAATAGTATCTGAAATATTCAGATATAAACGTCAAAATTCCAAAAGTAGGTCACAGTGACCTACTTTTGGTCGACACACTCTGAAGACTCAAGACCCATCAACTGACAAAGTTTGATGATTGTAAGTCAAATAGTATCTGAAATATTCAAATATAGCCATCAAAATCCAAAAATAGGTCACGGTGACCTACATTTTAGTCAACACACTCTGATGACTCAACATGCATCAACTGACAAAGTTTGATAATGGAAGTCAAATAGTATCTGAAATATTCAGATATAAACGTCAAAATTCCAAAAGTAGGTCACAGTGACCGTGATAGTGATAGTGACAGTGACAGTGATAGTATATGAAATATTAAAATATAGCCATCAAATTCCAAAAGTAGGTCACGGTGATCTACTTTTTGGTCAACAAACTATGAGGACTCAAGATGCATCAACTGACAAAGTTTGATGATCCTAGCTTTCATAGTGTCCAAAATATGCATCTAAAATTGAAAATGTGAAATTTGAATGTCTGCAAAATTCAAAAAATAAGTCACTGTGACCTACTTTTTTTTTATAAATATGTTTCAAGGCCTCTAGACGCATCAACTTACAAGGTTTGATGATTCTAAACCTCTCGGTATTTGAAATAACAGCCTAAAATGTATTCATAAATGATTAGCCATAAAATTCAGAAAGTAGGTCATGGTGACATACGTTTCATATGACGCACTTCAAGGTCCCATGATCTATCAACTGACAACTTTTGATGATCATAGGCTCAAAAGTGTCCAAGATATGCATCAAAATCTATTTAATAATAATTACCTGTGAAATTCAAAAAAGTAGGTCACCATGACCTACTTTTGAGACAACTAGGTCCAAAGATGCATCAACTGACAAAATTTGATGATCCTAGTCCTTATACTAAGCAAAATATCAAAGTTTTAACAAAACAAAATTTAAGGTCAACTTTGAAGTGGCCTTGAGACCACACCCTTTGCCCTAGGATGATGCCTTGAACAATCTTTTATCTACAACCTATCCTCATCCTTATGCATAAGTTTGGTGATAATTTGCCCAGTGGTTCTTGAGAAGAAGATTTTTTAGCAACCACTACTTTTGTTTGCATTTTCCTAATTATCTCCCCTTATTAAAGGGTCACAACCCTAGTTTTGGTACAAATGAAAGCCCTTGGGCCAAGGATACCCTGTGACAAATTTGACAAAAATTGGCCAAGGGGTTCTTGAGATATAGCCCTTTTTCCAAAAAGTTGACGCACACCGCACACCAAACATATGGCCATATGATTAGCTCTTTGAGCCTTCGGCTCAGAAGAGCTAATAATTGATAATGTTGTTACATGTAGATATTTCATCACTAAACATTCAAGAAATTTCTGGTTTGTTAATTTAGTAGGGTACACTGTCTCATAATAAATTTCAACAAAGCCCTTGGCTCAGGTGAGCTAAAAACAGGTTTCCATCCACATGAATGAAAACATAAAACATGTTCGCAAATAACACACTCTAGACTTAAGGAATTGCTAAACGTAAATATCATAAAGATGATTTTCATTCCCTAAAATAATCATATACATCATCTAATGAATTTATTATGTTTATATATGAAATAAAATAAAATAAGCTGACTCATGATGCATTTTGCTCTTACCACATTTCACACATAAAGCATGAGGTTAGAAATATATGTATAGAGTTTGCTCACGTTTGGATCGCCACTCAAATCAATCCCGACAATGATGTCACCGTATGATGTGCCTAATTTCTGAGCCAGTCTGACCGTCTCCCAGCCTCTCTGTACACCATTCCTTCGGTCAATTGCAAGAAGTAGCCTCACTCTGATGTCTAAATCCTCTGACTCACAATCCTGTATGGCCCGTAGCACTGCCTCAACATAAAGCTCTTGTGTCATGCCAGTATCAGTCACTGCCCTTGGTGTTGTGCGAAGTTCAAGGTATTTCACATTATCGTCATTGAATTCATGAATAACATCATATGTCACCTGAGGAAAAATACTTCAGACTCACTTGTTAAAGTAGGGGTCTAGTAGCGTGACGTCATGTCCAGATCGAACTCCGGTATTGGTTCACGTACTATTATTATCAAACATATTTTTACATTTACCTGGATGTTTTTTCATTTAGTAAAATGAATACAATAACACCCAATCACTTATATTTGAGTAGACTATGGCTCCAATCTTCTTTCCATTTTTTGTCATCTAATTCACACATAAAACCAGAGGTACATATTTGTTTAATTGATATACAGGGGTATTGCATGTTAAAATTATTTGTAAATTTAAAAAAAATCATATGATATGCAATAATGCACTTGTGCAAATAAAAAAAAACAATTCTGCACTTGTTATATATTTGTTATCTTGTTATATATTTGTTATCTTCTATTATGTGAAAATCATCTTCAAAATGGCTATTTTGGCCAAAAAATGTAAACATAAATTGAGATGCTGTGAAAATATTATGCTGAGAAAGGGCAGATTTTTTAAATGTATTTTAACAAGCATTCATATATGAACATAATATGTGAGTTTGAATGAAAAATCACAAGTCAAATTTTAAAATATCCATATTAGTGGTGTTGCAGTGCCGTATTTTTGACTGCCGAGGGCCTGTATTGGGTTCAATTTTGTACCACCATTATTAAAAAACCTGAAACTGTAAAATTTCACTTTTAATTATTTAGTTAGACATATTTATTTAATATTGGAGGAAAAAAATTGCAGCATCATACCTCAAACAAAATTTTATGGACATATTCTAGGACTTCTTCAATGAATTCTGATATTGCCGTTTGACAAATGGGGGTACACGTAATAAAAATACCATAATTTACTCATTATACTGACAACCCCCCATTTTTTTGTTTTTATCATACCCTCAAATGAACAATCTAAGTATTTAAACTCAAATTTTTGAGAAATCACAAGTAGGTCCAGGACTAGGGACCTACCTTAACAATCAAATTAACGTCGAAACTCTGGTGAGGGTTCTGAAAATTGTCAATTCCTACCTGATAAACAGAATCAACATTGTCTGTCAATTGGTGGATCATTCGAAACTTCTCAAAGCACCTGCAAATCAAACAAGAGGATCATGGGCCATCACCCTCACCTGAGCCACCTTGTTCTCATCACAACACTAACAGTGGCTCAACAACAAACCAAGACCTGGACCACGAAATATAATATACACATCACATGTAATATATACACATCACATGTAATATATGTACACATCACATGTAATATATATACACATCACATGTAATATGTACACATCACATGTAATATACATACACATTACATGTAATATATACATGTATACACATCACATGTAATATATATATATATATATACACATCACATGTAATATGTACACATCACATGTAATATACATACACATTACATGTAATATATACATGTATACACATCACATGTAATATATATATATACACATCACATGTAATATGTACACATCACATGTAATATACATACACATTACATGTAATATATGTACACATCACATGTAATATATGTACACATCACATGTAATATATGTACACATCACATGTAATATATGTACACATCACATGTAATATACATACACATTACATGTAATATATACATGTATACACATCACATGTAATATATATATACACATCACATGTAATATGTGCACATCACATGTAATATATATACACATCACGGACATGATTTGAACCTATCATCATGACTCTCTCCAATTAGCCTTCAGGACATGATTTGAACCTACTTGAAATTTACATGTAGATGCTTGAATATCAAAATGATAGAGTATACTACCATGGTTCTTGAGAAGAATTATTTTTATAAAAATCACATGCAAAATTTCAAATCCCTATTGCTCCCCTCCCCTTCCAGCAAGGGGCATGATCATCATTTAAACAAACTTGGATCTTCATGTTATAAAATTTCAGTTGAATCCTGACTTTTTTGGTTCAATTGTTCTTGAGAACATTTTAAGCACTCCACCTATTTACGCTATTTCTTTATTATCTACCCTTAATTTCAACAAACTTGAATCCAGTCTTTACCCTTGGGTGTTTATAGAGACAAGTGTTGTTGAAGTTGGCTCAATCGCTGTAGTTGTAGGAAAGAAGTTGAAACTGAGAATAGATTAATTAAAACAAGGACTACATATGATGGACAGTCAGAAAATTTCTGATCAGAAGATTGTCCATCATCTGTCTCTGAAGAGGGGGGGGGGGGGGGTACTGTAAATCATTTCCTTCCAAAGAGAAAACTTTTCGTGGTAATTGATAAATGTGTATTATGTGCATATTGATATGGACTCTCATTTTATGGATGAAGAGATTTGATTATTCCTTGAACAGTGTAGTACAGTTTCTCTATAGTTTGTGGAGAATTTTTAAAATTCACTGCTATGTCCATACCACATTATTCGAAATTAATAATAGACTGATAGACTGAGTCTATGTCAAATGGCACTGGTCTATGCCAGTTGTAATTGAGATAGACCAAATTGTCTATGCCCATGTTCTAATCTTAAGTAGAAAAAAAAAATAAATGGATGAAAAAACTATGACAAAGTTTTGTTGAATTGTGGTGTAAAAATTGCAGCATGCTTGGAGAAACCTGATCAGTGTTCCATTTTGTGCTTTCTAAGTACATCGGAAGTAAACGACATTTTAAATTTGTGTTATTTTTATTCAATGTTACCGTGTATGTCAATTTGATGAGGTGTATGTCATATTGTTTTGGCCTCCAAGTCTATACCAAGTTTTCAGATAGCCTCCAAGTCTATACCAAGTTTTCAGATAGCCTCCAAGTCTATACCAAGTTTTCAGATAGCCTCCAACTCTATACCAAGTTTTCAGCCAATTTTGAACACCGATACCACAACCACACCAAAAGGCAGCCCTCCACAAATTTCAATTTTTACAGTACTTACAGATAGTATACAAAATGTATCTTTTAAAAATGATTTATGAATAATCAAACTTGATTTAGAATTTAACCATGTATAATGTAGAGGACTTACTGTTTTAGGGTAGCTGTGCTCCCCTTCTTAAAGCTGAACTGGTGGTCGAGGTTCTGTTTCTTAGTCAGTAACTTCTGTATCGTGTCCTCACTAACTGACCCATTGATGTGTGCATGCAGCTCCTAAAGTTTTAGATTTTGTTATTGAAATTTTATATCAGAAACCTTAGCAAGCAACCTTCAATGAGCCTGACAAATCAAAACTTTGGGGACTGGTGAGCACAGGGACCATATGAGGTTATCTATTTAGTTTAATCTTAGGATAGTTATAATACCAGGATAACCCATGAAAGTTGGAAAGCTTATTTCCAGTGGAGTACTTGTGTGGTTCGTTATTGTAGGAGGAAGCTGGAGGGAACTCACACTGAGTCGGCGACCACTCTCACATGCAAACACCATCTGTAACACGGATCGAACCCGGGTCACAGAGGTAAGTTGGCTACCACTTCAGTACCTACACATCCTCATACTATAATATTTATATTTCCAATGTTTTTGTCTTTGATATCTTTACCTGAGGCAAGAAAGGCAGAGGAAGAGCTGGGAGGACAACATCCCAAAGTGAACAAACCTGAAGCTGAGCAACACCCTCAGAATAGCAGACAGACAGAATAGCAGACAACAGACAGAATAGCAGACGACAGACAGAATAGCAGACGACATATGGGAGTGGAGAGAGCTAGTTAGGAAGTCTTCAGTGGCACCCCCACGGTCGCCCAGACTACGGGAGAGGTGACGGTGATCTTTACCAATTAAAATGATTTCCTCACATCATCGGAACCCATAGGTTTTCTCTCCGTTACATTACACTCAATGCAGTGTGACGAAAAGAAAACCTGTAGGTTCCGACAATGTTTCTTCATGAATGTGAACGATGTACGTAGGAATCTTGGTAAATATAGTACAACTACGTTAATGACTGGGAGTTCCGAAAGAAATCAAAGTAAAATGTTGATATAAAAAAAAAAAAAATTTCATTTTTGAAAATATATGAGGGCATGAACAGCAACGCTTTACAACAGTATAAACTTTCCAGTGTTCACTTATGCGCTGCATGAAGTACAATGTATGCTGGCATACAATGTTGCAGTTCATGCCCTCATGTATTTTCATGAAATTTCTTTCTTAAATAGATGTTCTATCCATCTGGTGTCTACATCACTGATTGAAATTCATGCAAAGTTACATATTATGTTTTTACTTACACACAACAATTACCATGCAGAAATACCTAAATGCCCAACACAGTTGTTGGATAAAGCTGTAGTTTATGCAAATGGTGATAGATAAAAATGTGAGCAGGAAGACATTAATTAAAACCAAAATACAATGTGTTGACACTCAATATTGACGAGTGCTTAATATCAATTATATTTATACTTACAACTTTTGGTAAGATTTTACAAAATTCTTCCATTTCAGTCATCTATTAAGAAAAGAACATACATTACTTCAAATTTACTTATCAAAATTCAAAATAATAAATACATATATGTAATGATAATAATAATACTACCTAGGCCTTATACTTGTTAGTGTATTTTCTCTTCCAAATCGATTTCCAAAGCATATAAGTTAATAGGCCTACACATTAGTATTTACCTTCAAATGTGTTTTCTTTCTTTCTTTTTTTCTGTATAACATATTAATTAATATCTCAATTATTATTTTGTAAACATGGTAAATACAGTACATGTACATATAAAATTCAAACAATTTTATGACATTCTTCGAAGTTCGCTCTCGCCCTCGCCATGCCTCCTTCGCATCTCAAACCTAAACCTGGTCAGAACACCATAATCATGTTATAAAACAAAAATAATAACGCATGTTAGGTCAAATGTTCGATCATTAAATTGTTACGGGATCGCAAAATCGTGACCAATCCGAGTAAATTCGAACATCATAGTTTGAATTTTCATAGTTTCATGACAGCAAATTCTTAGAAAGTATCTTGTATGTAATTAAAAAGATACGTAGATACATGCAATTGGCAACTTACTTTTGTATCACTATATATCATAAATATGTAATTCTTTTTTTGGCACGCCACGCACGTTGTTTACAATTGCAACCAAAGAGTGACAACTCTTGTAAGTCAATTCAAAACAATTTGGAGAGTTATTTCCCTTGATACGCCTTGCCTATGATCTATATAAAGTAACAAGTAGTCATGTAAAAAACCTAGGGTAAATTTAGATGGGGAGAAAATGGAAAAGGGGGTAGAGATGCAATAGAGTGAAATTTTACATGTTTTTAATACCTTATTTCAGGAATTTCATTTATTGAAAATAAATTGCTTTAATTCAATTTATTTACAAAGTTATGAGAATAAAGTTTTATCTAATTGAAATCATTACTAACTATGACTTGTGTTTGACTTGTTATTTCAATACTTATTAAATTTCACTGCTTACCACACGGAACAGGTTTTTCTCCTTTAGGAGAATTGTTACTATTTATAGATCACTATAGTCTGGTCACATGGTTTTAGGAGGGAAATTTTCTATTGAGGACAGGTATTCATATTTTCATGCCCAAGCGGTACAGAAGGGTTATTTTGAAGGTTTTCCATAGTAGTTTGTTATCGAGTTGATCGATTTTCTGGATGGAGATTCATTTTATTTAAGCAGGTTAGTGTTAAACTTAGGATGCGCTATTTCTTTATTCTCACTACTTTATCTTGTCTGGGTGAATGTTTGAATGATAGACAATATGAGGGAGTGAATGATCTTTGTAAGTTTGCACGAATGCTGTAAATAATTGATATGTTAAGGAGAGAATGAATGCATTACACTTATATAAATTCTTAAGAGTAAATATTCATTCATGCTGTAAATTATACCTCTACAGTAAATACCTATTTCATTACATTTAGAACACATACTATAAAGCAGGAGGACTGTTTTAATTCTGCGCCGACCTTTGCACCTCGTGGGAGATAAGGTTAATTGCAGAAATGTTTAAGTTTTATCATAAATTCAGAATTCCTTACTTTAAGCAAATTGCGTATAGTTCGTTTCTTTTTGTTCAATTCATGTAATTTAGCAGTTTAGCATGAATTATCTATTATTCAATATTTATTCAGTTTGTGTATACCATAAACTCTTTATTTTGATTAGCGTATTCATGCTACCGGTAAGCTTAGGGAAAGAATATTGATTTAACAAATTATTGTAATTTATAATTTCTAATATGTATTTCAAACTATCTTTTAATATTTTGACAAGGACCTTGATCAGTTGATTGTAAAATTCGTATGCAGAGTTCTTGTTCTTGTATTCCCTACTTTGAATGCATTTCGTTGTCATGCATCAATAACTTTTAATTAAAGATACAACCCATAACACAGGGGTTTATGTTATTATTCCACCCGGTTACAGGGGAAAGGGTGCGAGCGGATGGTAAGAGAGGTGGTCCCTCATACGTGTGTATATAATGATACTAAAATCCATGGCTAAATTATTTAGTAATATATGATGTTCAACGTAATATTTCATATCGTGATATGTCATATTTGTAACAAACTTTGGTTGATGCTTGTTTTCCAACACCAGTGAGTATTATAATGTGTGAAACGATTATATATCATTGAAAGATGTGTTCATAAATATTCATAAAACAATTTTGATGCCAGGTATTCTAAAAAAAAATTACCAGAATTGGCTAGTTTTCGATAGGCAGAGATAAACAAAAACAAAGTAAACCAAAAAAAAAACAACAACAACAACGAAATATGTATGTAATGATATTACGTTGAATGGGTTCCAGATATACACACTTGCACATAGAAATAACAGTTGAGTACGACTAAACCAAGTGACAGACTAAAATCCAACCCAGAGTGCATCATCACCATCTTTAAATTTTTCCTTGAAACATTGTCAGTAACTGGTGTTGGAGCTAATCTCGGTTGAGATTCGGCTCGGCTGAATATTTGGACTGACGCCTTCACCGAATCTCGGAGCAATCCTTCATAATTAATGTCTGGAAATTTACTTTCAGCTTCGACCGGTTCTAGCAATTAATGTGCACTTATTTGACACTGCTGTTCCTTTAAATAAGTGTTTTGACTATCAAACTAACTCTCTATCACTATTAATTTTGTATTGCCTACCGTCTAGGTATAAAAAATCCCAAAATGAAAATAGGCACTAAATTTTTCGTTCAAATGAAGACTTCCATGACACACTATTTTATCTCCTGGAATTGAAGAGTTCCTATAGTCTGCTTTATCTAGTTACTGGTACATTGTACCTCTACATACCTACTTGCATTTCGCTAATTTAAAAAACAAACTATAGGAACTCTTCAATTTTGGGAGATAAAATATTGCGCCATAGAAGTCTT
The DNA here is from genome assembly GCF_947568905.1 of Ostrea edulis. Lineage (NCBI taxonomy): Eukaryota > Metazoa > Mollusca > Bivalvia > Ostreida > Ostreidae > Ostrea > Ostrea edulis. The sequence goes on along the minus strand of NC_079168.1, from coordinate 56,777,425 downwards.
CATTTGAACGGAAAAGTAAGTGATGGTTTATTTTATGGAATTTACATAGTTAGACGGTAAGTAACACAGCATTAATAGTGATATAGGTTTGGTTTGATAGTCAACTAACTGATTTGAAGCGAACAGCAGTGTCAAATAAGTGCACATTAATTGCTAGAACCGGTCGAAGCTGAAAGTAAATTTCCAGACATGGATTATGAAGGACTGCTCCGAGATTCGGTGAAGGCGTCAGTCCAAATATTCAGCCGAGCCGAATCTCAACCGAGATTAGTGTTGGAGCATACATGTATGTGTTACATACATATATATTCCTATCAAAAACTTACACCAAATACGATGCTTGTGTGAAATATTGGTGATTATGATTAAAGAATGGGTAAATATAATTTGTCGTTAAATTTACGTCATATGAATAGGCCTACACTTTTCACAATGCTATGCGAGTTATTTCACCCTGATTACAGAGGGCGAGCAGCAAATTGCGGTCCTCAGATGACGGTGTCATAATATATATAAGAATAAATAGAAAATTTACAATTTTTGATTGCAATCAATAGCTAGTTAAGGATTTTTTTAAAAAAAGAATTAAGTGTTATGTCTTGAAAATAGTATAATTGAGCAATACTATTTTAGTAACTGATTACATTTACTAGTATATGTGTCCCGTGTGTCGCCGTTTTCTCCCAAACAATGTGGTCAGGATGTAACAAAGTATGTGGATATTAACTAGTCCTCGACTTCCTTAGATCAGAACCAGGGTGTCTTTAGTATATCAGTAATTCTTCATTATTAATTTTTATCAATATTTTCAACAACCAAAACACATGCAATTTAAGATATGCCTATTAAACACACGTGCAACCAACGCCTACATGTACAAATGTACATCATCAATTCATCATTTCACAACCAACGCCTACATGTACAAATGTACATCATCAATTCATCATTTCACAACCAACGCCTACATGTACAAATGTACATCATCAATTCATCATTTCACAACCAACGCCTACATGTACAAATGTACATCATCAATTCATCATTTCACAACCAACGCCTACATGTACAAATGTACATCATCAATTCATCATTTTACACCAAACAAAACTACTTGTTGCTAAATGTACACCAGGTGCCAATAAACAGAACATGTTAATAACCCATATTGGTATCTGTAGTGTAATATTTCTATTGAAATATTTTTTCTCGTATAATTCAATCTTTTAAAAGTCAAATTTTGTGTACATCAACTTACATCTCTTATTGCACTTGGACAAAAACAATTATCAGGTACGTAGCAACAATGGGTCTGCCCCTCTTATTATTACATGCAAAGTTGGATATTTTTACGTGCAGAGATCGATCTATTGATACCCCCCTTCTTTAAAAAAAAAAAAAAGCATTGTGAATTGTACATAGGCCTAGTGTAAATGTAAAATTTAACCGATGACTGTAACTGAAAGATGAACCCTTGCCTCATTCACTCTCGAGCTTTGGATTTTTATTCATTTCTTTAAATTTACATGTCAAGAATTTTCGGGCAATATCATGAAGTCTCACACCCCCTTTTTTTAAAATGATGCAACGTGACTAATTATATTACATGTTATTAGCTCACCTGAACCGAAGGTTCAAGTGAGTTATTCTGATCACATTTTGTCCGGCGTCTGTCTGTCTGTCCGTCCGTCTGTCTGTAAACTTTTCACATTTTCGACTTCTTCTCCAGAACCACTGGGCCAATTTCAACCAAACATGGCCAAAAGCATCCTTGGGTGAAGGGCTTTCAAGTTTGTTCAAATGAAGGGCCATGTCCCTTTCAAAGGGGAGATAATCACAAAAATGCAAAAATAGGGTGGGGTCATTTAAAAATCTTCTCAAGAACCACTGGGCCAGAAGAGCTGAAATTTACCTGAAAGCTTCCTGACATATTGCAGATTCAAGTTTGTTCAAATCATGGCCCCTGGTGGTAGGATGGGGCCACAAGGGGGAGGATCAAAGTTTTACATACAAATATATATGACAAATCTTTAAAAATCTTCTTCTCAAGAACCACTGAGCCAGAAAAGCTGATTTTTACATGGAAACTTTCTGACATAGTGCAGATTCAAGTTTTTCAAATCATGGCCCCCGGGGGTAGGATGGGGCCACAAGGGGGGGATCAAAGTTTTACATACAAATATATAGGGAAAAACTTTAAAAATCTTCTTCTCAAGAACCACTAACCCAGAAAAGCTGAGATTTACATGAAAGCTTCCTGACATAATGCAGATTCAAGTTTGTTCAAATCATGGGCTCCGGGAGTTGGATGGGGCCACAATAGGGGATCAAAGTTTTACATACAAATATATATAGGAAAAATCTTCTTCTCAAGAACCACTGAGCCAGAAAAGCTGATTTTTACATGAAGCTTCCTGACATAATGCAGATTCAAGTTTGTTCAAATCATGGGCCCCGGGGGTTGGATGGGGCCACAAAAGGGGATCAAAGTTTTACATACAAATATATATGACAAATCTTTAAAAATCTTCTTCTCAAGAACCACTAAGCCAGAAAAGCTGAGATTTACATGAAAGCTTCCTGACATAATGCAGATTCAAGTTTGTTCAAATCATGGGCTCCGGGGGTTGGATGGGGCCACAATAGGGGATCAAAGTTTTACATACAAATATATAGTTAAAATCTTTTTCTCAATAACCACTGAGTCAGAAAAGCTAATATTTACAAGAAAACTTTCTGACATAGTGCAGATTCAAGTTTGTTCAAATCATGGCCCCCGGGGGGTAGGATGGGGCCACAAGTGGGGGGGGGGTCAAAGTTTTATATACAAATATAGGAAAAAGCTTTAAAAATCTTCTTCTTAAGAACCATTGGACCAAAGAAGTTGACATTTACATGAAAGCTTTCTGACATAGTGTAGATTCAAGTTTGCAAAGGGTAGTTTGGGCCATAATAGGGACTAAGGTTTTACATGCAAATATATATGGAAAGTCTTCAGATATGGGCCAAGGTGACTCAGGTGAACGATATGGCCCATGGGCCTCTTGTTAATTCTAGGTGTTTGTATTTTTAAAAAATGTGAGGGAATGTGCGCGAGTGAGCGAAAGTGTGTAAGAGTGAGCGAGTGTGTGAGGGAGTGGGCGAGTGAGAGTGCATGCGAGAAAGTACGCGAGCGAGAGAGAGAGAGCGAGTGAGAGAGAGAGAGCGTGCGAGCGAGAGAGAGAGAGAGAGCGTGCGAGCAAGAGAGAGCGTGCGAGCGAGAGAGAGAGCGAGCGAGAGAGAGAGAGAGCGTGCGAGAGGGAGAGAGCGAGCGAGAGAGAGAGAGAGCGTGCGAGCGAGAGAGAGAGAGAACGTGCGAGCGAGAGAGAGAATGTGTATGTGCGAGCGAGAGAGAGAATGTGTATGTGCGAGCGAGAGAGAAAGTGTGTGGGCGAAAGAGAGTGCGAGAAAGAGGAAAAAGCGACAGAGAGAGTGTATGTGTACGAGCGAGAGAGTGTATGTGTACGAGCGAGAGAGTGTATGTGTACGAGCGAGAGCGTGTGTGCGAGCGAGAGAGTGTGTGCGAGCGAGAGAGTGTGTGCTAGCGAGAGAGAGAGAGAGTTTGTGCAAGCGAGAGAGAGAGTGTGTGTGTGCGTGCGGGAGAGAGTGTGTGTGTGTGCGAGCGAGCGAGAGAGAGAGAGAGAGAGAGAGAGAGAGAGCGTGCGAGCGAGAGAGAGAGCGTGTGAGCGAGAGAGAGAGAGCAAGAAAGAGCGTGCGAGAGAGAGCGAGCGAGAGAGAGTGCGAGCGAGAGAGAGAGAGCGTGCGAGCGAGAGAAAGAGAGCGAGAGTGTGAGAGAGAGAGAGAGAGAGAGAGAGAGAGAGAGAGAGAGAGAGAAAGAGAGAGAGAGAACGTGCGAGCGAGCGAGAGAGAGGGAGCGAGAGAGAAAATGTGTATGTGCGAGCTAGAGAGAGAGTGTGTGAGCGAAAGAGAGTGCGAGCAAGAGTAAAAGAGCGACAGAGAGAGTGTATGTGTGCGAGCGAGAGAGTGTGTGTGCTAGCGAGAGAGACAAAGTGTGTGCGAGCGAGAGTGTGTTCGAGCGAGAGAGAGAGAAAGTGTGTGTGTGCGTGCGGGAGAGTGTGCGAGCGAGAGAGAGAGTGTGTGTGTGTACGAGCGAGCGAGAGAGATAGAGAAAGAGAGCGTACGAGCGAGAGAGAGAAAACGTGCGAGAGAGAGAGAGATCGTGCGAGAGAGAGAGAGAGCGTGCGAAAGAGAGAGTGTGTGTGCGAGCGAGAGAAAGCGTGCGAGAGAGAGAGAGAGCGTGCGAGAGAGAGAGAGAGAGAGAGAGAGCGTGCGAGAGAGAGAGAGATTGTGAGCGAGAGAGAGAGCGTGCGAGCAAGAGAGAGCGTGCGAGCAAGAGAGAGCGTGCGAGCAAGAGAGAGCGTGCGAGCAAGAGAGAGCGTGTGAGAGAGAGAGAGAGTGTGAGAGAGAGAGAGCGTGCGAGAGAGAGAGAGAGAGAGAGAGAGAGAGAGAGAGAGTGTGTGTGTGAGAGAGCGTGCGAGCGAGAGTGAGAGAGCGTGCGAGGGAGAGAGAGAGAGCGTGCGAGAGAGAGAGAGAGAGAGAGAGAGAGAGAGAGAGAGAGATTGTGAGCGAGAGAGAGAGAGAGAGCGTGCGAACGAGAGAGAGAATGTGTATGTGTGAGCGAGAGAGAGAGAGCGTGCGAGCAAGAGAGAGCGAGAGAGCGTGCGAGAGAGAGAGAGAGAGAGAGAGAGAGATTGTGAGCAAGAGAGAGAGAGCGTGCGAGCGAGAGAGAGAGAGCGTGCGAGCGAGAGAGAGAGAGAGAGAGAGCGTACGAGCGAGAGAGAGAAAACGTGCGAGAGAGAGAGAGATCGTGCGAGAGAGAGAGAGAGCGTGCGAAAGAGAGAGTGTGTGTGCGAGCGAGAGAAAGCGTGCGAGAGAGAGAGAGAGCGTGCGAGGGAGAGAGAGAGAGAGAGCGTGCGAGAGAGAGATTGTGAGCGAGAGAGAGAGCGTGCGAGCAAGAAAGAGCGTGCGAGCAAGAGAGAGCGTGCGACCAAGAGAGAGCGTGTGAGAGAGAGAGAGAGCGTGAGAGGGAAAGAGAGTGTGCGAGGGAGAGAGCGTGCGAGAGATAGAGAGAGAGCGTGCAAGCGAGAGAGAAAGCGCAAGAGGGAGAGAGAGCGCAAGAGCGAGAGAGAGAGCGTGCAAGCGAGAGAGAGCGTGCGAGCGAAAGAGAGAAAGAGCGTGCGAGCGAGAGAGAGAGAGAGAGAGCGTGCGAGCAAGAGCGAGAGAAAGAGAAAGTGTGTGCGTGCGGGAGAGTGTGCGAGCGAGAGAGAGTGTGTGTGTGTGTGTACGAGCGAGCGAGAGAGATAGAGAAAGAGAGCGCGTGCGAGTGATAGAGCGTGTGAGAGATAGAGAGAGAGCGTGCAAGCGAGAGAGAAAGCGCAAGAGAGAGAGAGAGAGCGTGCAAGCGAGAGAAAGAGCGAGCGAGAGAGCGTGCGAGCGAGCGAGAGAGAGAGAGAGAGAGAGAGCGTGCGAGCGAGAGAGAGAAAACGTGCGAGAGAGAGAGAGAGATCGTGCGAGAGAGAGAGAGAGCGTGCGAAAGAGAGAGTGTGTGTGCGAGCGAGAGAAAGCGTGCGAGAGAGAGAGAGAGCGTGCGAGAGAGAGAGAGAGAGAGAGAGAGCGTGCGAGAGAGAGAGAGATTGTGAGCGAGAGAGAGAGCGTGCGAGCAAGAGAGAGCGTGCGAGCAAGAGAGAGCGTGCGAGCAAGAGAGAGCGTGCGAGCAAGAGAGAGCGTGTGAGAGAGAGAGAGAGTGTGAGAGAGAGAGAGCGTGCGAGAGAGAGAGAGAGAGAGAGAGAGAGAGAGAGAGAGTGTGTGTGTGAGAGAGCGTGCGAGCGAGAGTGAGAGAGCGTGCGAGGGAGAGAGAGAGAGCGTGCGAGAGAGAGAGAGAGAGAGAGAGAGAGAGAGAGAGAGAGAGAGAGATTGTGAGCGAGAGAGAGAGAGAGAGCGTGCGAACGAGAGAGAGAATGTGTATGTGTGAGCGAGAGAGAGAGAGCGTGCGAGCAAGAGAGAGCGAGAGAGCGTGCGAGAGAGAGAGAGAGAGAGAGAGAGATTGTGAGCAAGAGAGAGAGAGCGTGCGAGCGAGAGAGAGAGCGTGCGAGCAAGAGAGAGCGTGCGAGCGAGAGAGAGAACGAGCCAGAGAGAGAGCGAGAGGGAGAGAGCGTGTGAGCGAGAGAGAGAGAGCGTGTGAGCGAGAGAGAGAGAGAGAGAAAGAGCGTGCAAGAGAGAGCGAGCGAGAGAGAGAGAGAGAGAACGTGCGAGCGAGCGAGAGAGAGGGAGCGAGAGAGAGAATGTGTATGTGCGAGCTAGAGAGAGAGTGTGTGAGCGAAAGAGAGTGCGAGCAAGAGAAAAAGAGCGACAGAGAGAGTGTATGTGTGCGAGCGAGAGAGTGTGTGTGCTAGCGAGAGAGACAAAGTGTGTGCGAGCGAGAGTGTGTTCGAGCGAGAGAGAGAAAGTGTGTGTGTGCGTGCGGGAGAGTGTGCGAGCGAGAGAGTGTGTGTGTGTGTGTACGAGCGAGCGAGAGAGATAGAGAAATAGAGCACGTGCGAGTGATAGAGCGTGCGAGAGATAGAGAGAGAGCGTGCAAGCGAGAGAGAAAGCGCAAGAGGGAGAGAGAGAGAGTGCAAGAGCGAGAGAGAGAGCGTGCAAGCGAGAGAGAGCGAAAGAGAGAAAGAGCGTGCGAGAGGGAGAGCGTGCGAGCGAGAGCGCAAGAGCGAGAGAGAGAGAGCGAGCGAGAGAGAGGAAACGTGCGAGAGAGAGAGATCGTGCGAGTGAGAGAGAGCGTGCGAGAGAGAGAGAGAGAGCGTGCGAAAGAGAGAGTGTGTGTGCGAGCGAGAGAGAGCGTGCGAGCGAGCGAGAGAGAGAGAGAGAGAGAACGTGCGAGGGAGAGAGAGAGAGTGTGCGAGAGAGAGAGAGAGAGAGAGAGAGAGAGAGAGAGAGAGAGAGAGAGAGAGAGCGTGCGAGCGAGAGAGAGAGAGAGAGAGAGAGAGAGAGAGAGCGTGCGAGAGGGAGAGAGCGTGCGAGCGAGAGAGAGAGAGAGAGAGAGAGAGAGAGAACGTGCGAGGGAGAGAGAGAGAGTGTGCGAGAGAGAGAGAGAGCGTGCGAAAGAGAGAGAGATTGTGAGCGAGAGAGATAGCGTGCGAGCAAGAGAGAGCGTGCGAGCAAGGGAGAGCGTGCGACCAAGAGAGAGCGTGTGAGAGAGAAAGCGAGAGCGTGAGAGAGAAAGAGACCGTGCGAGGGAGAGAGAGAGAGAGAGCGTGCGAGAGAGAGAGAGCGTGCGAGAGAGAGAGAGATTGTGAGCAAGAGAGAGAGAGAACGTGCGAGCGAGAGAGAGAGAGAGCTTGCGAGCAAGAGAGAGCGTGCGAGAGAGAGAGAGAGAGAGAGAGAGAGAGAGAGAGAGAGCGTGCGAGAGGGAGAGAGCGTGCGAGCGAGAGAGAGAGAGCGTGCGAGCGAGAGAGAGAGAGAGAGAGAACGTGCGAGCGAGAGAGAGAATGTGTATGTGCGAGCGAGAGAGAGAATGTATATGTGCGAGCGAGAGAGAAAGTGTGTGAGCGAAAGAGTGCGAGAAAGAGGAAAAAGCGACAGAGAGAGTGTATGTGTACGAGCGAGAGAGTGTATGTGTACGAGCGAGAGAGTGTATGTGTGCGAGCGAGAGCGTGTGTGCGAGCGAGAGCGTGTGTGCGATCGAGAGAGTTTGTGCGAGCGAGAGTGTGTGCGAGCGAGAGAGAGAGAGTTTGTGCGAGCGAGAGAGAGAGTGTGTGTGCGTGCGGGAGAGTGTGTGTGTATGTGTGTGCGAGCGAGCGAGAGAGCGAGAGAGAGAGAGAGAGAGAGAGAGAGAGAGAGAGCGTGCGAGAGAGAGAGAGAGAGAGAGAGAGAGCGTGCGAGAGAGAGAGCGTGTGAGCGAGAGAGCGTGTGAGCGAGAGAGAGAGAGAGCGAGCGAGAGAGAGAGAGCGTGCGAGCGAGAGAAAGAGAGAGTGAGCGAGAGTGCGAGCGAGAGAGAGAGAGAGAGAGAGAGTGGGAGAGAGAGAGAGTGCGAGAGAGAGAGTGCGAGAGAGAGAGAAAGAGAATGTGCGAGCGAGCGAGAGAGAGGGAGCGAGAGAGAGAATGTTTATGTGCGAGCTAGAGAGAGTGTGTGTGAGCGAAAGAGAGTGCGAGCAAGAGAAAAAGAGCGACAGAGAAAGTGTATGTGTGTGAGCGAGAGAGTGTGTGTGCTAGTGAGAGAGACAAAGTGTGTGCGAGCGAGAGTGTGTTCGAGCGAGAGAGAGAAAGTGTGTGTGTGCGTGCGGGAGAGTGTGCGAGCGAGAGAGAGTGTGTGTATGTGTGTGCGAGCGAGCGAGAGAGATAGAGAAAGAGAGCGCGTGCGAGTGATAGAGCGTGCGAGAGATAGAGAGAGAGCGTGCAAGCGAGAGAGAAAGCGCAAGAGGGAGAGAGAGCGCAAGAGCGAGAGAGAGCGTGCAAGCGAGAGAGAGCGTGCGAGCGAAAGAGAGAAAGAGCGTGCGAGCGAGCGAGAGAGCGTGCGAGCAAGAGCGCAAGAGCGAGAGAGAGAAAGTGTGTGTGTGCGTGCGGGAGAGTGTGCGAGCGAGAGAGTGTGTGTGTGTGTGTACGAGCGAGCGAGAGAGATAGAGAAAGAGAGCGCGTGCGAGTGATAGAGCGTGCGAGAGATAGAGAGCGTGCAAGCGAGAGAGAAAGCGCAAGAGGGAGAGAGAGCGCACGAGCGAGAGAGAGAGAGCGTGCAAGCGAGAGAGAGCGAAAGAGAGAAAGAGCGTGCGAGCGAGAGAGAGAGAGAGAGAGAGATCGTGCGAGCGAGAGAGAGAAAACGTGCGAGAGAGAGAGAGAGAGAGAGAGAGAGAGAGAGAGAGTGTGTGAGAGAGCGTGCGAGCGAGAGTGAGAGAGCGTGAGAGGGAGAGAGAGAGAGCGTGCGAGAGAGAGATTGTGAGCGAGAGAGAGAGAGCGTGCGAGCAAGGGAGAGCGTGCGAGGAAGGGAGAGCGTGCGACCAAGAGAGAGAGCGTGCGAGAGAGAGAGAGAGATTGTGAGCGAGAGAGAGAGAACGTGCGAACGAGAGAGAGAATGTGTATGTGTGAGCGAGAGAGAGAGCGTGCGAGCAAGAGAGAACGAGCGAGCGAGAGAGCGTGCGAGAGAGAGAGAGCGTGCGAGAGAGAGAGAGAGAGATTGTGAGCAAGAGAGAGAGAGAGAGCGTGCGAGCGAGAGAGAGAGAATGTGTATGTGAGAGCGAGAGAGAGAGAGCGTGCGAGCAAGAGAGAGTGTGCGAGCAAGAGAGAGCGTGCGAGTGAGAGAGAGCGAGCGAGTGAGAGAGCGTGCGAGCGAGAGAGAGAGAGAGCGTACGAGAGAGAGAGAGAGAGAGAACGTGCGAGCAAAACAGAGAGCGTGCGAGCGAGAGAGAGAATGTGTATGTGCAAGCGAAAGAGAAAGTGTATGAGCGAAAGAGAGTGCGAGAAAGAGCAAAAGCGACAGAGAGAGTGTATGTGTACGAGCGAGAGAGTGTGTGCGAGCGAGAGAGTGTGTACGAGAGAGAGAGAAAGTTTGTGCGAGCTAGAGTGTGTGCGAGCGAGAGAGAGAGTGTGTGTGTGTGAGAGAAAGAGAGAGAGAGTGTGCAAGTGAGAGAGAGTGTTCGAGCGAACGAGAGAGAGAGAGTGTGCGAGCGAGAGATAGCGTGCGAGGGAGAGAGCGAGCGAGAGAGAGAGAGCGTGCAAGCGAGAGAGAGAGCGAGCGAGAGGGAGAGAGAGAGCGTGCGAGTGAGTGAGAGAGAGAACGTGCGAGCGAGAGAGAGGGAGGGTGCTAGCGAGAGAGAGAGGAGCGTGCGAGAGAGAGAGAATGTGTATGTGCGAGCTAGAGAGAGAGTGTGTGAGCGAAAGAGTGCGAGCAAGAGAAAAAGAGCGACAGAGAAAGTGTATGTGTGCGAGCGAGAGAGTGTGTGTGCTAACGAGAGAGACAAAGTGTGTGCGAGCGAGAGTGTGTTCGAGCGAGCGAGAGAAAGTGTGCGTGTGCGTGCAGGAGAGTGTGCGAGCGAGAGTGTGTGTGTGTGTGTGTGTGCGAGCGAGCGAGAGAGATAGAGAGAGAGCGTGAGAGTGAGAGAGAGAGCGCAAGAGGGAGAGAAAGCACAAGAGCGAGAGAGAGAGAGAGCGTGGAAGCGAGAGAGAGAGCGTGCAAGCGAGAGAGAGAGTGTGCGAGCGAGAGAGAGAGAGCGTGCGAGCAAGAGCGAGAGAGAGAGCGTGCGAGCGAGAGAGAGAGAGAAAACGTGCGAGCGAGAGAGAGAGAGAGAGAGAGATCGTGCGAGTGAGAGAGAGAGTGTGCGAGGGAGAGAGCGTGCGAGAGACAGTGTGTGTGCGAGCGAGAGAGAGCATGCGAGCGAGAGAGAGAGAGCGTGCGAGCGAGAGAGAGAGAGAGAGATAGCGTGCGATAGAGAGAGAGATATTGCGAACGAGAGAGAGAGAGAGAGCGTCCGAGCGAGAGAGAGAGAGCGTGCGAGCGAGAGAGAGAATGTGTATATGCGAGCGAGAGAGTGTATGAGCGAAAGAGAGAGTGCGCGTGCGATTGAGAGAGCGTGCGGGAGAGAGAGAGCGAGAGAGAGTGTGTGTGTGCGTATGTGATCAAGAAAGAGAGGGAGTGTGCGAGTGAGAGAGAGGGGGAGTGACCGAGAGAGAGAGAGGGGAGAAGTGTGCGAGAGAGAGGGGGAGTGTGCGAGCGAGAGAGAGAGAGGGGGGTGTAAGTGAGAGAGAGGGGGGAGTGTGCGAGAGAGAGAGAGAGAGTGGTAGTGTGCGAGCGAAAGAGAGAGAGAGATGGGGTAAGTGTGCGAGCGAGAGATAGGGGGAGATTTCGAGCGAGAGAGAGGGGGGGAGTGTGTGAGCGAGAGAGAGGGGGGAGTATGCGAGAGAGGGAGAGAGAGAGGAGAGTGTGAGAGAGAGAGAGGTGGGGTAAGTGTGCGAGCGAGAGAGGGGGGAGATTGAGAGAGAGAGAGAGAGAGAGAGAGAGAGAGAGGGCGAGTGTGCGCGAGAGAGAGAGGGGGAGTATGCGAGCGAAAGAGAGAGAGAGATGGGGTAAGTGTGCGAGCGAGAGAGAGGGGGTGTGCGAGCGAGAGAGAGAGGGGGAATGTGCGAGAGAGAGGAAGAGAATTGTGCAAGCGAGAGAGAGAAAGGGGGAGTGCGAGCGAGAGAGGGGTAGTGTATGAGCGTGTGTGCGAGCGAGAGTATGTGTGCGACCGAGAGTGTGTGTGCGAGCGAGAGAGAGAGAGAGAGAGAGAGAGAGAGAGCTAGAGAGAGAGAACGAGAGAATGTGTGTTCGAGCGAGAGTGTGCGCGCGCGCGCGCGAGAGAGAGAGAGAGAGAGAGAGAGAGA
>NC_079168.1:56333522-56396022 GCF_947568905.1 Ostrea edulis | reverse complement strand
TTTTCTGGGTGATTTTGGAAAAGTGCAGTAACCTTTTAAATTCAAAGATAAAGAGGGCGCGAAAGCAAAACATTCTCAGCTCAGGATTGTTTGTTTATCGATTTTTCGAGCGATAAAAATTGCTGAAAGTTGAAATTAAGTGAGTTTATTCAGAATCATCGAGCAAATAAAACTATTTCAAGTGAATTGAATGTCTGCATCGATCATCTGTTTCTGCTGGCGTTGAGCACGCGGCTGTGGTGGACATCGTCTGCATTGATCGTCTGCTCGTTATCGTCTGCCAGCAATTGAGAGAGTAGAACTCAAGGTCTACTGTATATCACTGTAAAAAAGATTCATCTGGTAAGCTGAGTGTAAACATAAAAGTAGTCAAAAATTATTTATACTAGCATTGCACTCATCTTTCGTTATGCATAAATATTGGAAAATACTGATTAAAAAATGTCGTGTATTAAAGAAGAAATTCAAATGTCTACATTTTTTTCTACAGAACTAGAAGGACCGGTGTAAATGTCTTATTTCACTTTTCCCCTGTAAATTCGTGCAAAAATGTCAGATTTCGTCTGAAAAATAAGAGTTGACAAATGAGGTCAAACGACGGAATGAAATTGCTGAACTTGTCATCTTTTAATTTTGTCGTTTTAATTACAAGAAAAAATGAAGTGAAATCTGAGTGATTTTAATTTTAACAAGGTAATACTTTCTCTATTATCTGTATGTGATAATATAACCAAAACTTTATTTGCACTTCATTTTGACGAAGCCTAATAATTATATTCTCATTTCTCAGAGCAAAGTATGTTCAAAATTTGACTTACCTATGACCTCTGTGAATTGGATATTTTCAAATCGGAGAACCAATTTCAATTCACCTTAATTATGACTTTGATTTGAATTTTTACAACCCATGATTGATGACAAATCATTTGATGAAATAAGATATTGATATAAATTACATTTGTACATATACATATATGTATGTTTCTTGTAAGAAAAGGCGATTTCAAGGTGGAAAGATTTGGAGAATGAAGTCAAGAAGTTCCGCTTTCTGACGGACAACGCGGTAGCTACCACAGATCAAATTCGTTCCCTCCTCCATCTATTGTAAGTTTTTGCTTACTGATCTTGTCTTGCGTCATCAAAATGACTAGAGGAAGAAAGCGAGTGAATAGCATTGAGGGCTTCCCCATTGATTTCTGGGTAATCTCAGATCTCAACACGACACAAAACATCTCGTGTTGCGCTGCCGCCATTATCTCCCAGAAATCAAACCGTCCCTGAAATCAACAAAAAGAGTAAACCCAGATTTTCAAAGAGAGCAAAATTGATTTCACGGACAGAAGCGTTAAAATGTATTTTCACCGGGCAGGTGTGCGATGAAGAGACTCCATCAATATTTGGAACTGGATGCGGACAGAAAACAATATCCCGGGCCTTGTCGGCGAGTTCGGCTGATTGAACAAATACAAACAGTTATCATTCCGGCTTCATTTGATATCCATTAAACGGGACTTTGTTGTCTTTTAGCTTGATTGTAGCCATAATGCAAATTTGACGAGCTGAGTTCGACTTTTAGACTATTCGACGGACTGACATAATATAAGGTTGACATAGTAAATCAGCAAGCATTGATTCGGTGTCTTCGACTCTGGTTTCAGGAATCACGGAGGAGAATGGTGTTTTTTGTGAGCTGTGTCTGTACTTTGTCATCAGAGAATCATATTTCGTAGCCGATTTAGTTCCACCATTGTTTTAATGCTTTACACAGGATAATGAAAAAATCGAGATCAAGTATTCGCAATTACATGTAGTTCAGGTTACGCTTACGTTTTAGTCATATGGCTCGCCATAGAAATATCACGGGCTCCAATATTGATAACAAATAAGAGTAGTATTTTTTGGAGTGGTTTATCACAATTAAATTTCCGAATATCTCTTATGATGAGATGAGTTGTAGACGCATAGTAGATACTAGTAGCACTTGTATTATGTAATGAACCTGGCACCATTACGGCTTTACACCTAATAATAGATAGATAAATAGATAGATATAAAGATCACAGATAGATATATAGATAGATAGATATAGAGATCACATATAGATAGATAAAAATAAATAGATAGATTGTCATGCGACATAAGTATCATTTTTCATTCTATGTTTTTTTTAATTAGTTATTTTATCTAAGCAATATAATTTTTAAGGAGAAAATTCTGAACACGAGTGAAAACTAACGCAGGGTTGTCATTATGACATTTTCTGCATCATTTTAACCAGACAAATTTTCGTGATTATTTATCTGTGTTTTGGTGGTGGTTTTTTTGTAAATAATTATTTCTTACATAATTTAAAAAGAGAAATTAACTTACGTCACATGTACAATTTTTATGTTTTTAAACCCACCCAAAAGAACATTTGTCATGGCATTGCATGTTTTGGTTTGTTTTTCAAAAAAGTGATACAAACAGGTGTTTCTTGAGCCACAGTCAAAGATCTCATTAGCTATTAGCTGCATATCACCAATTATCCAAACATTAAATATTTCTATTAATACATCATGCTCTTGATCTTTGACTCTTCTTCATTCCACACATGAAGTATATAGGTGTCTTGACACGGAAGATGGCGCGTTTAAAGTACAAAGAAGAATTCATCTTCGATGTCAAGTAAAGTTTTTGACCACAGGTCGTGTGAACCTGTCAAGTGCAAGGAGATTAGAAATTAAAAATCACATGTCTTCGGTATATGCAACGAGATCCAAATTTTGCTATATATAATGATTCAAGTATTGTTTTTAAAATTCAATAATTGGCATCGCTAATAAGTATTTGAAGTGAATAATTCAATCTAGTGGGGGAAAGACACAGAGAGAAAAAAGCATATGCACATGTATGACTTTCAACTATATCATACACTTAAATAGATGCATGATCTATTTGATAAACAATTAAATAAGAGCGCCGCAAGGTGAAGCATCTCTCAAACTGGGTATTACTATATATAAGTGACATGGAACCCGATGTATTGTATGCCGGCGTTACGCATGCATACTTTTACCCTCCTACACACACATGCATCACGTTACTACATGCATCTTCTCTCCTTCAACTTCGTTGCGAGGATATGATAAATAGCTCAGTCATTTTTTCAGAAATCCATTCAAATCAAAATTTTGAAATAGTCGTACGCTCAAAATGACGTTCGCTTATTTGATATAACGTCAAGGAACATCAATACCGCGTGTAACATATTTGAAAATGAAATATGAAAATATTCAGTAATGAAAAATGACAGTCTTAAGAATAAACTAGGAAAAAAGATGCCCCCAAACAGTAATAAAACGATTCTTCTTATTTTAAGTTAAAATCAATTCTGCACTGTCTATCTGTAATATATGTTGCATTTACAATAACTCAATGATGTTTAAATGTTGGATATAATAAAGAAATCGGGTCCATTTTCTTACTATAGTAGTAAAGTTATGTATTGTATGATAAGATAATTCATCTTGAATTTGCAACTCTCTCTTCTAACATCATAGTCAAATCGATACCAGTGACCATTGTTTTATCCGGCTTTTGATCGCCACGAGGCCCGTTTGTGTTTATTGACTGTTTTAACTTGAACTTGTGGCCGCAGTCCTATAGCCTGGATATATTATGCAAGGAGATTTAGGAAACAATGCCCCGGACCAACCGACACAACCAGTGGTCTTGCTTTTTTTGTGCTGACATTCAATTTGTGTCAACACCGCTCTAAGTCGGAAAGAAAATACAGGTGCTTAAACAAATCGCTGGTCTTTGTCCGGGTGTTCAATTCGACGATTTGATTTGATAACAGATTGATGGACCGCCGATTCCGTCCTAGAGTATATAAAATAATAAAAAGAGATTTGCTTTGGCAGTGGGGGAATAATCCGTAGTTAATAAACTTTCAAGGGTAAATAATATAGGAAATTATTTTCACTGCACGTTTGATGGCCGGCTTGAGCAAGGCATTCCCCGTTCGTTTGAAGTGGTGTGTTATTGCAGATTTATATGAATATGTTTGATAACTTTCTAAACCTTTGAAACGAAACCATGTCAATATTTTCCTCTCCTAGTCCGTGACATCCATTCTTGTTGTCATATTTAATCTTTTAATATAAAAAATTTCAACATTTATTTCTTCAAACACTCGAAAAAAATCCAGGAATTCGGAGTGCATGATATGGTAATAATTACCTCTCGTTGGTGTTCTGAAGTAGAGTTCGTTTTGTTTAAGACGGTGATAACAATCGTTTACGTCAGCTGGTCACTGCTCTTCACATTGCTATTATTTCTAATGCGTACTGTCATAAAGTAACACAACACGAGTATAATTTTTACCCCCCCCCCCCACCCCCTCTCTGACCTAACTGATCTTAATAGACTTGGACAAATAGATGAAAAATAGTTAGTCATGATTCCAGTTCTGCAATTCCATGTTACATATGTAAAATAAAAATTGAAATAGTATTTTTTGAAATAATAAATTGAATTAAAAAGTTGGTACAATATAGTGAAAATCATCTAATGTACAAAACACTTTTACGTCATTAAACTATTAGAGTGGGTGAGGTATTCTTTGCTGAAAGTTTATTTAAAAATAATAAAAACCACATTTCTGAAAAGTAAAAATATTTTCAAATATCGCATATAGGATTTTTAAGAACGAATACAAGTTCAATCTCAAGCATAGAAGATCCCGTAACTAAATAATCGGTATTATTTCTTGCCTTGTTGAGCATGTTACAGATCAAAGACTGCAATAAACAGCACTTTATTTATACTTGTCAACTCATATTAATTTCATTTAATTGTTATACAGAAATAATAAAGAAACTGTAATCAATTTCTGTGATTGGGTCGGATTATTCGATGTTACATCGGACCTATAATGAAAGGCGAACTAGTTCTCGGATCATTACCTTTAGATAATACTGGGAAGGACAAATTATCTTGAAGTGATCCGAACGGTCAATATTTACACATCGGATAAATTTGTCTGCGAGATGTCTATATAACCCACAATCTTTTAAATAATTCTTTAAGTTCAGCGAAATCGGATACACATTTCCTGTGTAGTATTATGATTCTTTTGATTCTTCGTGGCATTGGAAAATTTAGTGAGGGTTAATTGGAATAAAAATGAACGTCACTTTTTGTAAATTAAAAGATATAGATGACTTTTTCTTTCTTTAATTCAATTGAAAAATCGTAATACTACTGAACCTGCTTAACGAGGATACCGAGTTTTCATGATGACAAATCAGAAGTGCTATATTAGAAACACACTAAAAAATATAGAATAATCTGGATCGTACTGGCAAACACGTGAATTAAAATAATACAGTATTGTTATTATATGTAGAATATTCACGGTCGCTGATATCGATCTGGGAATTCTTATCACCTCGTCACACCATGGCGGTAGGCTTTGATTCTGCGGACTACTCCCGTGGTTGACTCTCGTAGACCTCGATAGCATCTCCAACAAATTCAAAGGAGACCAATGAGGAGTAATGAATATTTATGTAGTAGGTATATTAAAATCTTTTCCACAGTCCTTTGTAAGGTAATGTAGTGTCGATTGGAGCGTTGTGACAGGTATTTACCAATTCGTTGGGGAGCAATTTCACAAAGATACGTCTTGATTAAATCTTTGGGATCTTTATTCTGTGGCTACAAGGGAAAATAAAACTCACTGTCGCACACTGGAAAATCTGCCTCCCAGGAGAAACTGGGGGTCTCAATATTTTGCAATTTTCCTCCTATCGGTCTGATTGCATTTTTATTGCTGTTGATAAACTGATAACCTTTTAATTGCAAATCATCTTGATGAATTATTCAGCCAGCAATGAGATATGTAATATATATACATAATAGCAAACAGATTCAAAGCATTTTATGTCGTATGGAGAAATACATAAAATCTAACTAAACGACAGAATCTATTTAAATGTATTGAATATATATGAATGAGTTTAATCCAAAAAACAAAAGTCCATGATAATTAAATAAAAAAGCTTTTTTGAAAAAAGAAAGAAAGGGAATCTTAAATTTGTTGTCTTAACAGTGTCACCTGGACTTTATTCGGAATAAATGATTAATGGTTTGTTAGAGAAGGGCTCATATACGAATTTAGACGAAGTGACTATCTCATAATTAAGGTCCTTTATTCATTAGGTTTCAAATTAAATTTTTTTTATATGCTAGAAAAATTCAGGTACAAAAATTGTAGTACACATTTGCTATGATATCGGGTGTCAGAATCCTTTTGATCATGCATACATAGAACAACTGATAGGAATCGCGCAAAATCAACAGGGTAACGCCGACTGACGGGTTGCAGATTTGCCAGAAATCTATGGATATCTTGTTAATGAAGTCAAAGTAAACCACATAGAACACGAAAAAGCAGGGGCGACTACACGCCACGTGGTGCAAGCCGCGATAATCGGCAGTAAGACCATGGGCAGTGGAAGCTATGCCCGCTAACGAGGTGTTATGTCTACGCCTGCGTGTACATCATTAAGATTATTAGTGAGCACGTTTCTTTCATTCATGTCATTTATGCTAAAGATAATATTTTTCTGGTTTCCTTTTCGTTGACCTCTGGTGATGTAGAAAAGGGCCGCTTACGTTCTCTGATAAACACAGCCAACAGTGCTCGGGGGAGTTCACGAGGCTTTCTGTGTTTTGACAACACTTCCTATCGTTCCATGTCAGCATTGGAATTACGACGTTTTGTTGCATTGCTAATTGCCGTGTAATTCGTAAATTGGGCTGTGATGTATTGCTCAGTTTTATTTACCTTTATTTTATTATGAAAATTCTTTGACCTGCCAACATTTTTGTCGCCTATTCGTGTTTCCAAATGTTCATATTTCTCGATTTTCCTAACGACACAACATTTTCGCCACGAAAAATTCACGAATCGCTCTTCCCGATTTCAAGACTGTGAATATTAAATCAATTATCATAAACCTTTCTAGAAAATCATTAAATGAACATAAACAAAGGCGATGAGTTAATAATTTAATCAGGCGAGGACTATTGGTACCTTCTTTCACCTGAGATCACTCTTACCGGATCGCTCTAAATACAGTAAAAGAATGTCCCCACGGCAGGGAACACTTGGAAACCGTCAGTCAGACAGGTATTGGAGGACCGAGTTTACAAACATCTTGACGTGTTTTGGAGAGCAGTTTGAATGATGTATTTGTTTTACCGCGAAGTCCCTCCTTCTTTTACACAAACGTGGCCAGAGTGTCTGAAGCGGCTACAACTATTTCTGTACCGTCGACGTCACAGAGAGAGTACGTGCTGGCCGCTGGAGGACCACTGCGCACGCGCCCGGTGTGGGAGGGTGTTTGCAGTCAGATCTGGCTGTCTAATATGTTTGATCAGAGGTAATGATTACCCTAATGTACACTGTAAGGGTTAGAAATGTTATGTCATTCCCCGAGTACACGAACCTACCGAGACGAGAAAGTGAAATAAAACGTGATAAATTCTGGAGAATATAGACTTATCGGAAGTCTAAAGTCCAATTGGTTTCTCCCTGTGAATTTGGTAGGAACTGGGACATCATCAATCTTGGCTGTTCGTAGTCGTAGAATCTACCAGCGGGATTGAATGCTGTTTTTTCGGTAGTTCCCCAAACATACCAGCATTTTTATTTAATAGATATTATGTTGTACTTCAATAAAGGATGATAGTTAGAATTTCTTTACTCGCTATAATGATATTCACTATAATATCGCGTTCGCTTCGCAACCGCAAGGTCGTGAGTTCGAGCCCCGCTCGTACCATGGCTGCGTCAAATCTAGGACGTTAAAATAAGTAGTGATTGCTCCTTCGTCAAACGCTCGAGGCATTTAGAAGTGAGAATCACGGGTCTTTCGGATACTACCTTAAAAACGGAGGTCCCGTGTCGCGATAAGCGTTGGCACGATAAAGAACCCTCACTGATACAGCCCTGAGCGCTAAGCATAGATCTAAATTTGTGGTACTTCACCTACAGCTGGTGACAGTATGAATGAACAATTCTCGATGGGACGTAAAAGAACAAACACTATAATATATCTAAGATAGAAACTTGCCTATTGATCATGGGTTCGATACCAACTGTAAGTAGAACTCGACCCCACCTGTGGAACATGGAGACGGCCCTTCGGATGGAACTATATAAACCGGGTCTCGTACTTTGGAAATGGCGCAAAGCTAACAAAACAACATATATTCATTGTAACTATCTTGAATACATCTTAGATTACATTGTTTGTTTCCCCTTGTTGTATCACCTTTGATTAGGTACATGCAGTTGGGGGAGATATGTAAGTTAGTGAACATCAACGATCAATTCATTATCACCAAGTCTTTAGATAAAGCGTATATTAACTATCAATCAACTAAATCAAATAATAAAAAAATAGGAAAAAAGTTTTGTACTTTGAAAAAAATAAATCCTGAATAGTAACACGATTTATTAAGTCGTGGCATTTTTTTGTTTTGAGTCGGTGGAATGTGGTAAAACATAAAACTTAAATTTTTGGAATAGCAGCCAAATTATTGTATTTTGGATATCATGTAATTGCTTACTTCAACAGGATTCAAACTTGCTCAGTAAGTTTTTTTTACATACAGAAAAATAAGTTGTATATTGTTCTGGAACAATCATTATCGTAAATTATTGCATTTTTTGATTTTGTATGGTTTTTTGGTCTCATTTAAGAATTGTTCCCTCACTAGTTGTGGTTGAAATGTTACAAATGACCTATGCATGGTGTAGCAGTGAGGCTTTTTTATCATGTCAACGCGTACCATGACACGGGACCTCTTTTTTACAGGTGATAGCCGAAAGACCCTTGATCTTAATTTCAAATTGTACTCACTATATATACCAAACGATTATGTATGAAAAAAACTTTATATGCCTAACAAAATTGACTCTTGTGTTATTGTTTCAAAATTAGATGTATACTGTGCAAGAAGCCCTATACAACTCAGTTTGATAAAAATGACGATAAGCTGAAATCATAAACATGACGCTTTGCCACCGTTTTCGGTATTTCAACTTTAAACGACTATATTTGACGTAGTTTCCCCCCCTAGAATGCATTGAGAGCAGGCTTGGACAAACATAAAAAAAATTATACCATAATTTTTCCTACTTTACTTATTTTCTTTTGTCCAAAACTGCATATTTTCTAAAAGAAAACCTTTAATTCACAATTATCATCATGTAATCCAAATTTCGGTAGAATTTATGTATTCCAAATAACTAACAAGAGCTGTTTGTAAAACATATATGCCCCCCCCCCTCCATGGTGCAAAATTGAAAAGGGTTATACACATGCATCATTTAATTGATAGTGGTGCCAAACCAATTCAAGATATTGAGCGGGCATTATCTTCCTATGTCAGGAGTGGATTGACCATGTGACCTAAAAATCAATAGGGGTCATCTACTCCTTATGCTGTACCAAGTTTGGTGTTAATCAAGCAAATAATTTTTAAAATATAGGAGACATTGTATTACTATGTCCAGTTTAACCCTTGACATTTGATCATGTAACCTCAAAATCAATAGGGGTCATCTTCTCCTGCAGATGTACCAGTGTACCAAGTTTGATGTGTGTCGAGCAAAGGGTTCTCAAAATATTGAGCGGACACTATATATTCCTATGTCCAGTTTGACCCTTGACCTTTGACCATGTGACCTCAAAATCAAAATCATGCCAACCGACAGGTGCAAAGCAATATGAAGGGTGGCATAAATATCAGAGATAAATTATGTGAAACTGTACTAAACACGATCTCTTTTAGGAAACAAAACCAAAGAAAAAAGATCAAGCGTTCCTTTAGAGCTTTGAAATTTTAGTTTTATGTGGGCTCTGAAAGGTCGTTACATGTATGTATCATACACAGTCCTTTAAACGTCTTGGATTTGAGGCGGCGCCGAGATGGAGAATCGAACCCAGGCCTTTCGGTTTCGGTTGCGAGGCGAGCGCCCTAACAAGTAGGTAATTATAAGACCTATTTGATAATATTGGTAATATTACAAGTACACAATTCATATCCATGTACTAATGATAAGCAGAAAGTCTACTGGAAAATAATGTGTTTATTTTACAAATTGATTTTGTTGTTTTAAATGAGCACATGGCAATCCCTACATGTATCTATAAAATCCTCTTATATACTAAGGTGGTTCAGAAACATGTTAATTCTAGAACTCTGTTTTTGGCGTTTGGGCGACATAAATATTGATCTTACTCCGATAATTTCGAAGAACACAATTTTCGGTTTCGTCCAAAACTAATTGTCAAGACCATTCCTAGGTTCGTGAACGCCGAGAACATGTGTGCACGATTGTGTTCGCGTGTTATTCTCGAATGCAAGGAACAAACAGGAAAAAAATGTGTGAGGCACTATCATGTAGTAATAATTCATATGATGTTTTACGTATAATGGCTTATTGCTATGATAGAAAGATACATGTAATTTTTGTATCTCATAAAATACACAAAACATGCTTAAAACCTTCGTCGCCATTTTGTTCTCGTTTCTCACTACTTAACGAGTTGGTGCGAGATTTCCAATTTCGAACATTGTCCTTTCCTGTGTTCTAGCCATTCGAAATCAACAAACATGTAGGCGAACATGTACTCGTGTCAAGAACGAACGTTCCAAATGCGCTCCGTGGGATTAATGTTGATTGAATTTTTTAGTCGAGCAATCAGGCGACTTGTGTACAAGAAATAATCATAATTAGAAAGAACAATCACAAGACATGAATGGTTGACTATGAGTACAGTACAGACATAAACAAACCGCGACACAATGAACAAACACCGGAACCGATACACAACAGCATCCATGTAATCGCTCTGAACCTAATCCGATCTTCATAAACCAAAATAATGACCTGATTAGGCGGGGCGGTCTGAGTGCGGAGCTGATAAATGCCGAGATGCGGGCGTGCGAACCTTGTTTTGCCCCAGGCCGAACAGGCGATACCCGACCATTTGATCGCAAGTGAACAAAGCGTAGTGACAGTAATGGTGATATTTACCATAAATAATGAATTAAAATCCGAGGAAATTCGGGAGATGAACGATATAGGGTATGTGATACATCGCTGAAAATTGAAACATGGATTATTTAAATACACAGAAATGTTGTCGCCATTTCCGCTTGTGATGGGAGCATATTTGAATGAGAAGCTCTGAACAATCTTATCTTCAACCAAAAATGTTCTCCGACTTTGCGGTGGTATTCGATTTCACCCCACACTCGTGTTTTACATTTGTCAACGGCTTTTATTTTTTAGCCTCAAGGGAAAAGTAATAAAATATGCTTTAAATAATACAATAGTGCCTTTATTAATTTGTGCGATTTTTGCT
Source organism: Ostrea edulis (assembly GCF_947568905.1). Taxonomy (NCBI): domain Eukaryota; kingdom Metazoa; phylum Mollusca; class Bivalvia; order Ostreida; family Ostreidae; genus Ostrea; species Ostrea edulis. Next base: position 56,384,590 of record NC_079168.1, on the reverse strand, counting down.
TGATAATCGTGTAAACAGTACAACCCATCGGGGAGCCCTGCTACGCTTTTGTTGATAAAACTTGTTTCATTTCAAAATAGTCCACGTGCTCGATTTCTATTATAATGATGTATCATCTTGATATATCTAGACTTCTGTAGTTTTAAACAGAATATTAGAGTGAGACTACAACTTCCTCTCCATCAATAATTTCGTTAGTTTAGGTTGAAATATTATTAAGAATCTATACAATGTTACATCACTATGTTGTACTGTGTGACTTTGTATTAGAGTGTTCTCCATGAACAGGTGACGGCAGGGCTCGAAATTAACATATGCCCGTCAGTCTGTGACTGGTTAAAAGTCTGGCGGACTGACTGACATTTGTTTTAGTCAGTCCAATGGGACTGGTTATTTTTCTAAAGCATCATTTTGGAAAATATACTTATGAAATTTTATACACACACTTGGCATGCTTCTATCTGTAGATATCAGACAAATCTGATTTGTAAATATCAATCCCACATTTAAGTGTTACAATATTGTCTGAGGCATACTGAGTTAAATTTCATTTTAGTAACATTAATGAAATATGTTTAATTATTTCTGGAAAACTCTGTTGGACTGGTAATTTTTTCTGCGGACTGGTTGAAATTATACCCCATCAGTCCAGCTGGACTGGTGACATAAAAAGTTAGCTTCAAGCCCTGGGTGACGTAGAAATCATGGTGGGTTATTTGAAATTACTTCCCTTTGAGAATCTTTCACACATAGATGTCACAAACTTAGCTGAAGTACCAGATATTTTGACCTCACTACGCGCTCTGGGCCATTTAGTAGTGATGATTCTTTAAGGTGCTAACAGCTACCGCGACACAGGTTTATAAAATAACATATGTATAATAGTTTGTTGGTTGTTTTACGTCCCTTCGATATTTTTTCACTCGTATTCAGACATCACTTGTCTTTAGCACCTTTGAGCGTATATAGTGTATGAAAAGGGTGCTATATAAATATGGTATTATTATTTATTTATTGTCGTGACACGACACAGAGCCCCGGGTTTAAGGTCTCGTTATACTTTTAACTCATGGCGAATGTTTGGCGAAGGAGCATTTCTCTATAAATATTTAATGTCTTAGGTTTGGCTCCAACCCACCACCTCCCGGTCACGAAGCGAACGCTTTAACCTTTGAGCCACCGCAACCGCTTATATGTATGCCGAATGCTTAGCGAGGGAAGACTCACTATGATATGTAAGCCGGGCGCTTAGCGAGGGAAGACTCATTATATTTGTTTTGCTGATTCTGGTATGTGGAGCCAGGAATTTCCAAATGATCAGATGGAAAATTTTCTTACTACTATACGGGATCCGTGTGTCTGATAAACAATACTCGGGCACGGAGGACCGAGACACGGGAGCCATCCATTGCTTTCTCAAAATATATATCCTGAACAAAAATCATTATGGTACGGACATTTTGTGTTGAAGCATTGTTTTCTGAGCAGAACATGAGCACAATTCGAAATATTTTCACTGTAATTCTGCCCCATCTATAAAACTGCTCTTTTCAGATCTGATATTTATATATATAAACCTTGTCATGAGACAATATTAATAATTCTTGCATCAAATACCCACAATAATGTTATATTGTTATATTCGATTAACGTTTGAAAGCAACTCACTTTCAGAAACTTCGTGCCATTCAGAAAAAAAAATGAGCTAACTTTCTCTGAAAATTCATTTAACCTGTGTTTTGTAGGGCGTTCTTGTAAATACTTCGGGGGGTTCTGGTTAGATCGTTCGAGAGTAAGTAGTCGAACGCCTCTTCACAGTGTGGATCTAAAATCAGGGATGCTGAAAACAATATTTCCAAGACTATTTACAGAATCTGCAATTCAAAACAGATACGATTACAAGTTTTTGATGGTGGAACAATATTAATGGGCAATAAAGACTGATAGGTATTTCAACATGCGAAAATATTCATATGGATTTTTTTTTTCGCATGGAGAAAAAAACTGGTTAATAAAAGTTAATGGAGAAAACGGCTGACAAAAAGTATCGATTATGCTCAACGAGAATCTGTACGTAGAGAAAAAAAAGTTCAGCGACAGATTTTGTAAAACAGAGATAATAAAATCCAACTTTGATAGAGAGAATATTTCCGGTTTCTTTGACATTGTAATGGTGGCAATTTATTCCTCACGTCCCACCATGATGAAAACAATGAAATCACGTGACATTTTGCGAGATCTCATCGTTCCGGTGCATGAAGATGTAAAGGATGCGAGCGACCATCCATCAAAGCGGCAATGAGCAAGGCAGACGACATCACTAGTCCTCACTCTCCTCTTTGGAATCAGGGATTAATTGACTTCTGTTTTATTGGTCCAAGTTGTCTATTTAATGGCGATGAATTACGTTTTTTTTCCACAAATTTTATCTCTTCAAAGCATCTAAATTATTGTGTTCTTTATGAATTTCCCTATTATAAATCGTAATAATAAAAGAGATGAGCCAGGCTTGTGGGGGATGATGTCGTTTTCTGAGAGGAACGAGATGAGAAGATAAGGATTTCTATACAAAGCAGGTTTTAGCTTAACATCCCGAATAAACCTCGTGGATTGATTCCGGTTAATTGAATATCAATGAATCGGGTAAATACTAACGTTAATATCGGCGATGAATTGGATTTACGTTTTGCATGCAAATATTTAGTTCTCTGAAATAATTCGTCTTTTAGATACAGGGCTTACTGTGTAGTGGGACTCTGCGAAAGCCATATACAGGTGACCTCGAAAGAAGTTTAGGTAATTCCAATATGAAACATAAAATGCTCATGAGCCACAATGCTCACCCGAATGAACTATGTAGATCTTTTAACCCTAACATGGCCCCATTGTGACTGCCCATCTATAGTATGTCAAAGTTGAAAGGTTTTATTATAGAAATTAATTAGCTACAGATAATTTTAGTTTTAGCGAATCAAAATCGTATATTTTCTCCAATTAGATGTATTCAACGTGTAGACGTTTTCACCATGCAGCATATCTGAGTAGCAAAAGTTTGTTATGATAGTAAAAAAATATTAGAGGTTTTACTACAGAAAATTAATGTATCAGCGTTTTTTGTATTAAAATTTATGGCTAACAATACTTTTGTACAATGTTCCTTTGTTAGGGCGGATCACACCTTATTAGTGCGGATCACACTTGTTAGGGCGGATCACACGTGCGGATCACACCTTGCACTCACTAGAATCTATGGTATACGAGGATGTTTGTTAAAGCGTTTTGGCATATTCTTAAGGATGGTTTTACCGTTTTTATCCCTACTGTTGCGTGACTCGTCATGACCTCAGTGCCATACCTTAGACCTACACTACATGAGGATAAAATTGTGATCGCACGTGAGATAGGATATGATAGGCGTTTCCATGCAAATGAGATAATCAAAATGCATATGAATTTACAGTGAAACTATTATTTGCATGGTTTGAGGAATCCTCAATATTGGTTGTTTGCGAGTTGTAGTCCTGGGATTTGGCTGTGACGTCACAATCTGACATTACATTGGTTTACTAATCAAGGGGCACATATGATATGACCAAAACAGTTACGGCGCACGGAAGTGGCAGGATTTTGTACCCAAAATTGTCATTGTTGAACTATCACTATTTCGTCGGGCTATTAGTGATTGATACTGTATAGACTGAATGGGATGGCCTGCATCAGGTATCGAATAAGGTCACGCATGGGATTTGCGCAGCAATAACATTGAAATATGCTATTCCATTTTGTGTTGTGTATGATATCCCGAAAATTTTCTATCGTATGCCTTTGAAATATGTTTCGTGTAAAATCAATATCTGTAGGCCTTGTGACATCATACCTCACATAGCGTGATATGGAGCACACTTTGTTCAATCATGTATCTGTAGGAACACTGTTTCGCTTCATTAAATTGAAGACCTTTTTACTTTTTTTTTTTTTTTTTAACTTTTGTTTGCATAAACATGCATTGTGCATAACATTGCTGTTACAAATGTATTGTATAAGAAAGATATACATATAGTTTCTACACTTCGACGATTCTTAAAAAGATTTTACTATCAACCGTCATCCCATTCGGAGGGGAAGCGGTCCTTCACTTGCATGGATTTGATCGTGCTTTACCTTGTTGGTCCGGATAAGACGTTGAAAATGCGAAAAATTAACGCAAACGACGAACGTACTTTCTGATCGATCCGGGACTTTAGTAATGGATATTAAGGAGGGCAATCTAACTGTTCTTAAAGTAGAAAATCAATTTTACAGGACCAAAAAAGGACTCTTCCTCGACATAAACCCATAAATGTTATGTAAAAAAAAAATTCAAAAGTCTTTTATTTGAACATAAAAACGTCATACACATGCATATTTTTTTTTTAACTTTCAAAATGTTTTTCAATGCGTTTGCAAACTACATGCAATTATATCGCATTTTATCGTTTGTCTCATGTATCCTGGTATCGCAGCTAATGAGGAAAGATTGTCACGATGACATTGCTTGTAACTGTTGGCCAGTTTAAATTATTCAACAATAGAAACTCACGCAAGAAAACTTTGTACACAAATGTAATTACCATTGCATATAGCATTTTTAAATCCTTTGTCTTTGAGAGAGGTAGAAAAGGCTTTTAGTTGATTAACTTTAGAGAGAGTTTCTAGAATTTAGAATTGAGAGAGCTCGACTTCGTTTGTTTGAATGATGACATTAGAGAACGTATTGGATAAAACAAACCCTAACAATTGCTTTGTAGTAATCGAAATGAGAGATCAGAAATTATTTTGCATTTCAATTAAAGCTGAGTTTTCCTTGAAACATTTGACAAGACAGTATATCTTATTTACTATGTGGTATCTTTGGACTTTTCAAATATATTATACCAATGATTCATGTACAATTATTGATATTTACATTTACTTTTTAATCCTTTAATAAAAAGTATTAGATAGTTTTCATGATATCTACTGTAAAGACTGAATCACTGAAGTCTGCTAGGTGTATGAACAATCGAGCATGGCGTCTGCTTCTCAGCCCCACGTGTGCAAAATGAAAACAGCTTTGTTGCCCATTCCCATATCAGACAACGTAAATGTACCTCATTCGATGCCTAAAGAGGTAGATCTTACCTCTATTATAACAGAAGACAAGATATTAATCCAAACGTTGTATTTTTTCAACAATTCTTCGTTCAGCAGTTGTACTTTTCATTTTATCGAAGTGACAACATGGTCTACTGGCACTGGTTCACTACCTTATAGTGATTATGCATATGCTGTTTACAATTAGATTAATTTGATTGATTGTATTTTGTTTAACGTCCCTCTCGAGAATTTTCCACTCATATGGAGACGTCACCAAGACCGTTGAAGGGTTTCAAATTTAGGCCTATGCTCGGCGATTACGGCCATTAAGCAGTGAGGGTCCTTTAGCGTGCCACACCTACTGTGACACGGGACATCCGTTTTTAAGGCCATCTCCGAGAATCCGTGACATTCACACCTGATGCTGAGCGTTTGGCGATGGAACTGCCACTACCTGTTTTAATGACTTAGGTCTGTCGCGTCCGGGATTCGAACCCCGACCTTCCGCATGCGGGGCGAACGCTCTAACTCTAGGCCACCGCGGCGGTTTTGACGTAGTCATGTTAGATGCGCATTTTTTTTTTTTGTGCGCTGTAAATCGAAGGTTTTCATAAGGGATGGATCTGTAGCTCTCTGATCTGTCCCAATATTTTCTCAGAGAGCTACATTTATGCAACTAGAATTGGGTTATCAAATGACATCAAATATGTGCTGCTACGTGGCTGTTCTTTTAATCACTACTTACACAAATAATTAGGCAAGAATTTTAAAATATAGATAAAAATGCATACATTAAAAAAGATTCAATAAATGTACTTAGCAATGAATTATTATGTATTCAAATTTGTATGCACACACCGTTGCAGTTACATATATGAGACTACATCTTTTTAAAAATAATAATTCATTGTTTGCAGTGAAACAAAGCTATGTATATTAGAATAATACTAATTTTCACTCATATGTCGAATCGATTCGATATATCCCAGTGAACTAGAAATAAAAGACACCACAGAATCTTCCACATCTGCTTCATATCTGAATATTTTATTTGACATAGCTGTTAATGACAAACTAAAAACTCAACTTTATGACAAACTGGATGACTCCAGCTTCTCCATCGTCAACATTCCATATTCTTGTAGCAATACACCATTATGACCTGGATTTCAACATTGTTGTTTAAAGTAAGAATTTTGCAAATTTTATGGTCGTTATAACGATCTAATTAACAAATACAATCTGTCGTTAGGTCGAACTTTGTCTGATGTTTTCATACCAGACCGTTCTTTACAAACTAAAATTTGACTACAGGTTACACAGTTTACCTGATCGAGATATAGGGTTCACGGCGGATGTGACCGGTCAACAGGGGTTGCTTACTCCTCCTACACACCTGGCCTGAAGGTTATAAAACTTTTTTGAGTACGTTTTCATACTCAAACTCGAACTCTGTGCTCTGAATCGTAATCATACTCAAACGTCAAGGTTATAAAACTTTAGTAAAATCGTTCTCATTCTCAAGATTTTTTGAGTATGTTTTGAGCTTGTTCACAGTTGTACTCAAAACAGATATGGCTGAGTTTGAGTATGAGTACGGTAAAAGTTTTATAACCTCCAGGCCTGATCCTACCTCTAGTATGTCCATGTTTATATTCTTTATACGAATTATTTATCACTGTTCGTTATCTTCACTTTTTCCATACAAACAAATAGTCCAAAAATCGCTCTTTAACCAATGTGTGCAACATTGAATCCATGGAAGTGTAATTGAATAGTATAACAAATACACTTTGAATCTTTTAAACGAGAAATTTGAACGTTTATTTTCGATGACCAATTGACTTACATTTAGAGTTGAAAACCACTGGGAACCCATATTTATATGTAAAATACAGTTGTACCTCTAAAAGTACCACTAAAACAGATACCAAATGCACTTAAAGATTAGTACGCAAGGAATTTCGGAGATTTCATTTCGGTGTCTTTAACCTTTGACATATGTATACATGTCTATCAAACTGTGAAAACCAATAAGAACCTAGAGTTGTATGTCAAATTACAATCCCTGTTCAAGTTCATTTATTCGTTCAAACCACATTATATACATGGATGCCAGTGTCACTACATGTATATTGAATTGAAAAGCATCAATTAGTAATACACACGTATGTTTAAAGAATTTTATCTTGTTACTTAATGTTATGTACATGTATTTTATCTTTAAAACCATTAGGAATATAGAACTTTATGTGTACATGAACCAACAAAAATTCATGCTTATTTTACAAGTATCGGATAGAAAATGAAACACATTTTTTTAAGACGTAGAATTTCATTATTTCTTTACAACAATCTTGACATTTCACATGTAAACTTGAAAAATGCAAAAACTGTATCAACTGTACTCAAGTAATTTCGGATTTATCCTTCTATAGATCTTGGCCTTTCACTTGTGACCTGGAAAACCAACAGGATCCAAGGCAGGTAGCAGTTTAGGGCATTTTTGTCTGTTCTTTGTTTATGAAGGGGTCAAACTAAGATACATGTATACTGTACAATTCTTAATCTAGTCTGGTTGATCCCCTTTTCCCCCTAAATGTTATTATTGTAGATAATGACCTTTATGTGACAGGTTCTTGTTTGTTTAGTTTTGTAGGTCGATGTCTTTTATTTACCTAATTTTACACTATGCATCTACAGTGTTACATTTATGTAACTAGTTTTACCTCGTTCCTGTTCCTTACTATATTTTACTACTTTTCGTCATTTACTTCAATAAATGATATTTTTTCACTTCTGCATGGTGTTACGTGTTGTTTGCCTGCTTTTAACCAACCCACCCCCCCCCACCCCCCCAAGTTGAGTCGCTTGGCAGGAGAACTAAGGAACTAAAAGATCTTTATGTAAGATACCATTTCTGTCTGTTATCTTCTACACAAGGCCGAAACGGAGTTCTTGTATATACGTATATGAACGCACGGGTAATTTACTATAGATATCACCGCACATCGCAGTTCTGTTGCCAGGGTATAAAAAGCCTAAGAAAGTTCGGATAATATAAAAGCTGGAATTCATTACGTTGAATATCTATTTTTGTTCTATGAACTACTACTGTGACATGTACGTTTCTAAATTTTGAACAAGATACTAATAGCTGAGTCTACAATGTATAATTTTTAAAAATATGTATGTCATACCGTAGCGATATGAAGACATTTCTGGAGAGGGGTCGTGTTGGAGTACTAGTTAATTACATTTTGAAATATTTCGTATTCGACAGTTCAATATTGTAATTTGCTTGATGGATTGAGAACAGATGCATAGTTTGCAATAGAAAAAACTTATTTCAAATAAAAAAGAAAATCCTCGCCATAAATGCATGGAATTATGCTTATTCAAGATGTTGCTATACAGTACATGCATGCGAGATACGAAATTCCGATAAAAGTTTAGTACAGACATTCGCATCCTCTATATGGTAACACTGATCGAATTCATGCTTAAAGAGGCCCATCGACCACAACTCTCATCTGAGTCAACAGCTTTATATATTTTCAGGGGGGGAAAAAATGGAAACGACCGACACATGCTGTCTGTTCAGGGTCACTCAACACTTCTTTTCAACATCTGTGGTTTATAGTTTGAATACCGAACTTTCGGGATGTGCCGGAACGACCGATTATATTTGACGTTTACACACCACAGTCACGTGATAATAACCAATTGTAGGGCAAAGTTTACAACGATACAAATGGTGATTCGCTAGCAGACGGTCCGTAAAGAGCTTTGCACAGTCCCACGGTGACGATCCGAGTCACTGTTGGTGCTTAGTACCTGGGTGTAGATTAGATGGAGGGGAAAAGGTGCATTTAGACGCGTATCATTGGATACAAGGCGTGAGGTTTTACCGATATCCTCAAGATATTCCCTAGATTTATTTCCCTCACCAACTCCCATATCTTAATCAAATGCATTTTCCTATAAAATGGTTGTAGTAATTCCTTTTTTTCAAAGATAGCATTTAAATGCAGGAATTTGATAGCAACTGAAGAGTTCCATGCTTGTTTACTTAATTGTTATTGTAATCCGGAAGTGACATGCCCTACAAATGACGTTCAATGCGCGATAAAAGTCAATTGGATCCGTATCTCGAAAGTCCCGTATTGGCTTGACGCTAGTACGTATTCTTGTGGTTTTTGGACGTCTGCACTCCATTTTATTGACCTTTTATTATGGTTTTGCAATAAAAAAATATTTAGAAGACCACGGTATTGGCGTGCCATGCAATACCGAAGCAAGAACCAAGTTTACATCACTATAGCACACTAAACAATAACGCTGACGTCATAATAACATTCTGACTGATTACGTACATCACTATACTACACTAAACAATAACGCTGACGTCATGATACCAATCTGACTACTAATACCAATCGGAACCCCTCGCCCTTTACTTCATACGAAGGAACTGAGTAAAGGGCGAGGTGTTCCGATTGTACTAATACCAGTCTGACTAATTACGTACATCACTATACCACACTAAACAATAACGCAGACGTCATAATACCAGTCTGACTAATTACATACATCACTATACCACACTAAACAATAACGCTGACGTCATAATACCAATTTGACTAAATAAACAAACTCCCCGTCGAGGCTTCATTACGTCATCTACGTTAGTTTGTGTGTAAACGACCTCTGGCGGATGTTTGGCTAAATACGTACATCACTATACCACACAAAACAATAACGCTGACATCATAATGCCAGTCTGACTAATTACTTACATCGCTTTATTATATACTCATCAATGTTTCTTTTTTTTTGATACTGTTGATTTCACAGAGTGTGATCCGGTTTCCGGATCACCACACTGATGGTTTTCTGATTCCGTATCAGTATCCCCAAACTCCCCGTCGAGGCCTCATTACGTCACCTACGAATAGACCTCTCCTATGTGACGCAGTACAATATACAGATTTGTATATTGTGAGTCCTCGATTATCACGCAGGCAAGTAACACTAAAGAAGTAGTTCGTAGTTGAAAGTTTGAAGATATTGACATTAAGAGCATTAATATAAAAGTATGGATTTTACTTTAAACATAAAATGATCAAAAGATCATTAAAAAGTAGGGAGACTATGGCGTGTAAAACGTTGCACTATTATACTAATCTTGTTATTCATATTCGAAAACTTGTAATTTATATTCTATAGCATATCATTCATATTCGAAAAGTTGTTATTCATATTCGATAATTTTATCATTCATATTCAAAATATAAATGACATGATTATCGGATATGAATGATAAGATTATCGAATATGAATCACATGTTTTTGAATATGAATGATAAGATTATCGAATATGAATCACATGTTTTTGAATATGAATGAAAAGTTTACAATATGAATAACAATTTATTGAATAAGAATAACATGTTTTTGAATATGAATGATAAAATTATCGAATATGAATAACAACTTTTCGAATATGAATGATATGCTTTAGAATATAAATTACAAGTTTTCGAATATGAATAACAAAATTAGTATAATAGTGCAACGTTTTACACGCCATAGGAGACTCTGTTCAAATTATTGTAATGAACTTGATGTTTACGTTCTTGTTTTGAAAGATGTTTACGTTTGACGTTATGTTTTTCGTCATTCTACAGTGACGTCACACAGTATACGCGGCCTAAGAAATCGCTATCCCATAATGCCTAACTGGAAGAGTTTGGTTTGTAAGCAAACGAACTCTGGCGTAGTCTCGTGCAACCAGACGCTCTGCTTTTTCCGTAAATATCCGAAGAGCAGAGAGTCTGGTAAAGATACGTGATAACGTTTGTAACGTCAGAACGAGGCTTACCAAAATTTCGGTATTTAATTTGATTGGTTGATTCAACACACCTTCAAAATAACGACTACCGTAGAAATTTGTAATAGATTGAATTTGCCGTTTAAGCTTAAAGATTTACAACTAGAGTGTTTATACAAACCTTTGTAAGAGGAAAGGATTTATTTGCTGTTCTACCGACGGAAAATGGTAAAACCGTTTTATCAAAATTACTTTAGGAGGCAAAAGTGAAAGTACAATTTCCAGCTAACAAAGAGCGTAATTTCTTTTTATTGTACATGTAGCAATGATTTTCCCCAATAGTATCACTAATGAGGGATCAACAAATTAGCATCAAATTTCGGAATTGACTGTTTATGTCAGAGAGAATCAAACGGAAACTAAATTAGCGCTCCCTAGTGGTAACAGTTATTATCGCGTGTCTTTACCAGACTCTCTGCTCGTCGGAGATTTACGGAGACAGCCGAGTGTCTGGTTGAACGAGACTAACTCTGACGGAAATTTGTCAGTATCCCCTGAAACTGATAACGTCATAATGACGTCACAATGCATCAACGTTTTTGTTGACAAAACTGCGTACACAAAATATAATTTCACTGTATGTCTGTCTTTTTGATAATTTGGATTACATTTAGTATCTATTAAAATGCATTAAAGGGTATACAATAAATTTATCATTACTACAGTAACTTGATCCGAAGAGTTGGATCACGTCTCATTGACAGGCGCGGATCATCAGATCAAACTCGACGCTTCGCGTCTCGTGTGATCTGATGATCAGCGCCTGTCAACTCTATGTGATCCGACTCTTCGGATCAAGTTACTGTAATAATAATGATAATAATAATTATATATATATATATATATATATATATATATATATATATATATATACACACACACACACACACACCACACTAAACAATAACGCAGACATCACAGTCTGACTATATTAGTACGTGGAAGAAAGTAGCCATGGCTATTCCATTTGTGGTTGTTGAAATTTTGTGACTGAATACCGGGAAATGAAAATAGCATTTCAGTAATATCCTTACACATTCCTTATACTTTGACTGCACGTTGTTGTGTTATCAGCACAATGGATATCGAACTATATTTATCTATGCTTAGTTTGAAACGCCAAGACATCAACCAAACGTACATATGACGTCACTAACACTTTTAACTATACAGATGTTACGTAATGTGTCTACTAGGGGAAACTCTCATAAGCTGTGTTGCCCTAGTTGTTAACTGTACATTATCTGAGGATGGCTGCATATTATATTGTGATATGTTATACATATAGGACATATTTGAACTTCATTTATGGGTCCATACTGGTTTCGGAGGTTATGATCTAACTAACATGGACATGAAGCAATGTTACACTGTACATATATGTTTTGATTTTGAAAAGGTTAAGATGTTGTTCTTTAGAAAGGCGAAGATAACTCCTGTAAGCAATACAAAATAGAGAGTTGGGCAAACACGGACCCCTGGACACACCAGAGGTGGAATCAGTTGCCTAGGAGGAGTAATCATCCCCTGTCGACCGGTCACACCTACCGTGAGCCATATTTCTTGATCAGATAAACGGAGTATCCGTAGTCAAAATCAATGTGCCAAGAACGGCCTAACAATCAATATGAAACACGTCAGACAGCATTTGACCCAATGATAGGTTGTATTGGCATTCTAGATCGTTATAATGACCATAACATTGGCGAAATGCTGACTTTAAACGAGACTGTTGAAACCCTTGCACCATCAAATTGTTGGTCAGTAGCCTGCCTCGAATTAAAAACTTACCATACACAGAACATACTCTTGCGTATAGAATCAGTTTATAGCTATAAACACCATATGCAGGTGATAATGGAATATTCTACATAAATATGGGAAGTTGACGATGGCGAAGCTGAAATCAGTTGAGTTGTTAGTTTGCGTTTAATATCTACTATCAATAAAATATCTAAGTATGAAGCAGAAGTAGACGACTCTGTGGTGTCTTTTATTTCGAGTTCACAGGGATATGTCGAATCGACATATGAATGAAAAATATTATTGTTAATAGATAATACGTCGTCAATATATCTAAATGTCGAATTGAGCACAGCAAGATATTTTTTTCTTCTCACGTAGAAGTTTCTGAATTCACTCTGCTTCATAAGAATATAAAAACAGGTCAGCTAACAAAGGAGCACAATTCGTGCCCATGGGAATTCCAACAGACTGTGGGAAGACCTGATCACCAAAGGCTGCGAAGATATTGTCAATGAAGAACTCCAGCATATTTTTTATTTCAATTTCAGAGTACATGTACTTGTGTGTGGAATCAGAGTGGTGCTTTGTTTGGATGACTGATCACTAGATATGAATGTTTCCGTTTTCCATTTTTGCTGAAGAAGTAACTGTCTATGATGTCAAGAAGCCTAGTTTTTAATTTATTGTAAGGAATGTTCGTGTAAAGTGTTGAAAAGTTATACGTTTTGATGTTGTTGATTTCAGAAAAGTTCTGCTATTTCAAATTTACTAAAAGTTGTATAGAATTTTTTTTAGAATCCACATTTGATTTACACCACTTTTGGTATATGTAGTGGGACAGAACTTTTGAAGTTTTACCTTAACTGCTGTTAATATTTTCGTGAGGAGCAAAGATAGGGGCTTGGTAGAACATTTACTGGATCCATCAATGTATCTTTGTTTATAAGGGTTTTTATAAACTTTAGGAATACAGTATATGTAAGGTAACTCATATTCATCCGACCCACCGACTGGGATACCAAATGTGCCTAAAACTGAAGCATGGTTTTGAAAAATTTCATCTTTTGAAAGGACAGTTGGAGTAAAGTAGGATTACCAAAAGTGGAGTTAATGCCAAGCTCTTTTAAAATATAGTTGTAATAATGATCCGGGTAGCTCAGAGGTAGCGCTCTCGCTTCTCACCGCTGCGACCCGAGTTCGATCCCCGTGATCGACAGTGGTTGTTTGCGAGAGGGTATGGCGGTCGCCCGCTCGGACACGTGGGTTTCCTCCGGGTACTCCGGTTTCCTCCCACATAAATGACCCCCTAGCGCAAACATCCGTGCATCAAAAGACACCATTGGAAATAAGCTTTCGAGCTTTCATGGGTTATCCTTAGTATTTATGTATGCATGTTTGTATGTATGTATATACTGAATAAATATTTATTTATTTACAAACAAAGACAATGTTGTTACAAGCTTTGTCAGCTGGAATCAAAATATATTCCTCATGTAACCTATCCAATTCTTTTATCACTTCTGATTTACTAAACACAGAAGGATAGATGGTACATACTGTTGTTTTGATGTGTCTAATGCGGGACTTTAATATTCCTCTTATACTTTTAATCCATTCTGACAATGTATCAAGTTCTTTTTCATATTTAGCCCATCGTCTGGCATAATCTGTTTTATGTATTCATATTTTAAAATTTGGCGGCATACTGACCATGGTTTGAACAAAATTTAATTATTATATGAAATTGCATATAATTTTGCCAAATTATAGCCTGGTCTTTTAATGGCAACATTCCTATTAAAACCTAGACAACTTCATTAGGGGTCTTATATAACGGACCGTTTTATAACGAAGCTTTCATATACCACCCCCCCCCCCTCCCAGAAATGCGATAAAACCATTTTGGTTTCCTTATTATCTCTCCTTGTACAAGGGATGTTTCTGCATTGAAGTAAACTTAAATCGATGGTTTCTGTTTGGTGGAGTTTTTTCCAGTCTGCAGGAAAAGTTCAAAATATAAAGAAATATTGACTTCAGTTGACCGACCGGTAGATAGACGCCGGACAAACTCATCTGAACCGATTTAATCAGTAACAGTAGTGGTGAGTCCTTCATTGAATTAAATTCTTATATTTATCCAGTAATAAAGCTGATTCAATTATATCAGCCACCAGTTAATTAATTTCATTGACTTTTGTATTCAGTGAAATTGAATTCTTTTCCTCCAAGAGTTCAAGCGCACTGCCGCTCCACGCAATATTACATCGCTTGAGAGTTACGGCGCACGTTGTCGGGGAAGAGGGGATTCAAACAATGGAAAACTCCATATAGTGAGCTTGTTAGGTCATCAAAACGGAAAATGACTTCCGTTATGATGTCTAATGCCGAATAAAGCGACAGAATCAGTCAAAGAGATAGAACTTGGTCAATGGGTTTTACTCAGTGCAATGACACTACAAACTCTTAATTTGAATGTTCGCCAATATGCCACTACTCCACTGAATTCAAGACGTACCGAACTCTACTCTACATTTCCATAATGAAATCGAGGACAGTATCATTGCAAAGCAGCATTTTCGAACGCCAGACGATACGACGGCAAAGCTGTCTGAATGTACTCAAGTTACACCGCGAAAGGTCAGTGGGTAGCCTAATTGAATAAAAATGCCTGGGAGTCCATAACAAGGAAATGAATAAAGAAAATGTGCTTGATATCCATGGCCGTTTTCAGTTGTGACAAATCTGACCTTGATTTATGACCTTGACTTTGATAAGTCACGTCCCTTTTACCTTTTCTTTTTAGTCCAACAAGTATGAAGTCTCTACCTTGTATAATTTACATGGCATGTATAGATCTCAATATCATATAGTTCTGTAAACATTTCAAGAACTCAATAATATTATATATTTCTGTGGATATTTTAAGAACTCAATAATATTATATAGTTCTGTGAATATTGGAACCACTCAATAATATTATATAGTTCTGTGAATATTGGAACCACTCAATAATATTATATAGTTCTGTGAATATTGGAACCACTCAATAATATTATATAGTTCTGTGAATATTGGAACCACTCAATAATATTATATAGTTCTGTGAATATTGGAACCACTCAATAATATTATATAGTTCTGTGAATATTGGAACCACTCAATAATATTATATAGTTCTGTGAATATTGGAACCACTCAATAATATTATATAGTTCTGTGAATATTGGAACCACTCAATAATATTATATAGTTCTGTGAATATTGGAACCACTCAATAATATTATATAGTTCTGTGAATATTGGAACCACTCAATAATATTATATAGTTCTGTGAATATTGGAACCACTCAATAATATTATATAGTGTTTTTTTAATATTTCAACCACTCAATAATATCATATAGTTCTGTAAATATTTCAAGAACACAGTGATATTATATAGTTATGTGGGTATTTCAAGAACTCAATAATATTATATAGTTCTGTGGATTTTCAACCACTCAATAATATTATATAGTTTTGTTTATATTTCAACCACTCAATAATATTATTTACATTGTAGTTATTTGGATATTTCACTAACTCATACTCCATAATATCATAAAGTATTTTTGAAATTTCAACCACTCAATAATATATTATACATCTGTGGATATTTCAACCACTCAATAATATTATACAGTTTTTGGATATTTCAAGAACTCAATGATATTACATAGTTCTGTGGGTATTTCAACCACTCAATAGTATTATATATATATATATATATATATATATATATATATATATATATATATATATATAAACATTAAAACACTTTTCGAAATATTTCAGCCGTTTTACCAGTCTTCATCAGTCGTGTTTATTAAAATGCATAGCAACTAACGTTGAACGACGTATTATGACGTCATAATGTACATACACCTGAAAGGCAACATCATACTGTGAATATTGCAACCACTCAATAATATTATATAGGTTTTTTTTATATTTCAACCACTCAATAATATTATATTATTCATTATTATTATTACTATACATATTATAATAATAATATTATATAGTTCTGTAAATATTTCAAGAACACAATGATATTATTATTATAATAATAATTATATATTATAATAATAACGTCATACATGACGTTGCCTTTCAGGTGTATGTACATTGTGACGTCATAATACGTTGTTCAACGTTAGTTGCTATGCATTTTAATAAACACGATTGATGAAGGCTAGTAAAACGGCTGAAATATTTCGAAAAGTGTTTTAATGTTTTTTTTATTATTCTTACAAAAGAGAGATTTTGGAGATATATATATATATATATATATATATATATATATATATATATATATATATATTTCAACTATTTCAACTACTCATTAATATTATATAGTCATTTGGATATTTCAACAACTCGTACTCCATACTATCGTTAAGTTTTTTTTTCTATTTCAACCACTCAATGATATCATATAGTTATGTGGATATTTCAACCACTCAATAATACTACATGTATATTGTTCTGTGGATATTTCAACCACTCAATAATATTATATAGTTTTGTGGATATTTCAACCACTCAATAATATTATATTGTTCTGTGGATATTTCAAGAACTCAATAATATTACATAGTTCTGTCGATATTTCATCCACTAAATAATATTATATAGTTCTATGGATATTTCAACCACTCAATAATATTATATTTTTTTTCATATTTCAACCACTCAATAATATTATATAGTTCTGTTGATATTTCAACCACTCAATAATATTGTATAGTTCTGTTGATATTTCAACCACTCAATAATATTATATTGTTCTGTGGATATTTCAAGAACTCAATAATATTACATAGTTCTGTCGATATTTCATCCACTAAATAATATTATATAGTTCTATGGATATTTCAACCACTCAATAATATTATATATTTTTTTTCATATTTCAACCACTCAATAATATTATATAGTTCTGTTGATATTTCATCCACTCAATAATATTATATAGTTCTGTGGATATTTCAACCACTCAATAATATTATATAGTTCTGTGGATATTTCAACCACTCAATAATATTATATAATTCTGTTAATATTTCATCCACTCAATAATATTTTATAGTTTTGTGGATATTTCAACCACTCAATAATATTATATAGTTCTGTGGATATTTCAACCACTCAATAATATGATATAGTTTTGTATTTCAAGAACTGACTGCTGAAGTTCAGTGAACACTGTAGAAGCCACTTGGCGCTATCATGTTTAGTGGACATTGCAATAACAATTCAACGCTAAAATTCAGTGGATATCTTAAGAACGACTCAAAACCATTATATAGTTTTATGGATATTTCAAGAACACTCAATGCAAAGTTCAGTGGATATTTCAATGATATTATACACTCAATGCTAGAGTTCAGTGAAGATTTCAAAAACATTTCAAGAACCACACAATGCTAGAGTTCAGTGGAGACTTCAAGAACCACTCAATGCTAGAGTTCAGTGGAGACTGCAGGAACCACTTATTGTTATAGTTCAGTGGACACTGCAGGAACAACTTATTGTTATAGTTCAGTGGACACTGTAGGAACCACTTATTGTTATAGTTCAGTGGACACTGCAGGAACCACTTATTGTTATAGTTCAGTGGACACTGCAGGAACCACTTATTGTTATAGTTCAGTGGACACTGCAGGAACCACTTATTGTTATAGTTCAGTCCACTCAACTCTAATATGTTCTGTGGACTGTTTTACGGCAAGAACCAATCTTGCTATAATGGTTCCATTTTTTTTTTTTACCTTCGCAATTAGATTTACTCCTCATGATCATGCAGTGTATTTTTATTCGTTATCATGATTTATCTGCAAAATTTGTAACCTCTTTCTCTCTCTCTCTCTCTCTCCATTGACGACAGATGTTGCGATTAGAATTGAACTATTCCAAAATTTGGCCTTCTATTCCACAGCACGTACGATATTGTGGTTGGAAAAAGTGCTTTTGTTAGGGTCAAATTATCTTATTTGTAATCTGGATCGAAAATATACAACAAAAACATAACAATAGAGCGGGTATGAGGTACAATTTATAGGATAGCCCGATGAATCAGCCTAATTATTAGAAAGTGATTGATGCGAAATCGACCTAAGAATTAATCCCACCGCTCGGTAATTGAAAAACAAAATCAGGAGAAAGTTGGACAGGCCATTGATAATCTCGTTGACAAATTTGATGAAATAATCCGGCTCATTCAGTCCCGACTTCAGGGTAGCCAGGTGCCCGGAATGAGTGTATCCGTGATTACCCACACAGCAAGGTGCGATTAATAACAACTTGTCTAAAGATCGACAACTCTAATCGAACTTTAATTCATCTCAAAGTACCTTAAATCACCTAGTGATCACTTTTCAAAACTTGACGATTATTTGTCAAATTCCACGGTATCGGGCCGCTCGTTCGGCTGTGTCTAAGATTGTTAGTTTTAGGGTTAAAGGATAAAATGTCGCCGCTGTTTCCCTGTTGACTTCACCTGAGGATAAGGTTGAATCGAGGACAACAGGGTCCACGAGAAAAAACCTCTCTTAGACATGCTTTTGATTAACAGGACATTCCGACCATGTCTTGAAATTCAGCAAACGAAAGGGCCTTGATTTGAAAAGGTGGAGGGTTCGTCAAATATATATACAATTTATCTTCTATTCTTTAAGAAAACATTCATCAACACGTACAGTGTACAAGGTGCTTGCATGAAAATTTGTACTGATGATAAACAAGTAATTATTCCATTTGTCTTCTCAGAGAGAGAGAGAGAGAGAGAGAGAGAGAGAGAGAGAGAGTCTCAGAGAGAGAGAGAGAGAGAGAGAGAGAGAGAGAGAGAGAGAGATTGCCCACACATAACACCATACATTATCTATTGCAGGAACTCCGACTTGCCCACACACAACACCATGCATTATCTACTGCAGGAACTCTGACTTGCCTACATACAACACCATACATTATCTATTGCAGGAACTCTGACTTGCCCACATACAACATCATACATTATCTACTTCAGGAACTCTGACTTGCCCACACACAACATGGATTTTATATACTGCAGGAATTCTGTGCAAACCTGTGCAAATGTTACAGTAACTTTATCTGCGCTTGCGCGGGTAACATTTATATTTAACAGAAATTTATTTTGTGAATTTGAATTGATATTATAGAATTATTGACATGTTTTCGGTCAATATGATGCTTTAGCTATAATTGGTATATTATATGATAAAATAATTCATTGATTCAAAATTCATCTTCATTTTATTTCATTCAACAAAAGTCGATGAAAACATGATTGGTGATGAGTTGGTCTTAACCATTTCCCTTAAAATTTACAATGCAGTTTTAAATTGTAACACTTGATGAATTGTTCATTGTTAAATGTAGCAAACCGGTCGCCGTAGCTCAGTGGTATCTAGCATTCGCTTTCGTAACCAGGAGGTCACGAGTTCGAGCCCCGCTTTTGCCATAGCCGTGTCAAATCTAAGACAGTGATTGGTCCTTCGCCAAACACTCGTGGCACTTAGAAGTGGGAATCAATGGTCTTCCGGATATGTCCTTAGAAACATCTCAATATGAGTGAACATATCTCAACGGGGCGTAAAACAATCCTGCAACCATCAAATGTGGCAAAGTTGATGCGAAAATCGGGAGAAAGTCCTTTCTCCACTAAATATCTTTGAAATATTCTCACAGTCGTTTTCGTGGCCTTCTGAGTGATTTCTTCCTCTTTATATACGGGAAGCCGTTCGTATTACGAGTACGTTGTCTAGCGATGTAAATCGCGCCATGTTTTCTTAATGACGTCATCTGCAAAATTTACCATCGGAACATTGTCAATCTGATTAATATCAGCTCCTCGATCCGCTCCTCTTTTTTTTATGTCGCTACACGAGGCGACATCAAAAAAAGAGAGAGAGGAGCGGATCGAGGAGCTGATTTTAATCAGACTGGGAACATTGTTCGACCTTTTCCTTCTTGACTTAACAGAAACGATATTCTGATCGCAAATCTTGTAGAATATGATTGGAGACACGAGTTTCATTGGACGCCTACAAACATAATAACCAAACGTATCAATTTTTAAATCTCTAATGATTTTAAATTGTTCCTGATGTTGGAGAAATCAAATGTTCTATTCACTTCAAAGGCACGGAAAAGTTACTGATTGACTGAATAGAACGCAAACATTGCCCAGACATATTTTTAAGATATACAATAAAATTATATTCTTTAAGTATCTACTAGAATAAATGAACGTGAATATTATATAACTTCCGCTAACAAAACGACCCCAGTTCCTCCATGTGATATCGGTCTCTGATTTTTAGATATATGGAAATCATATTTGTAATCTTTGTTGTTGTTTGTCTACATACGTCAAATTATAAATCAAAATTATAGTTCAAAAACAAATTATAAATCAAAATTATAGTTCAAAAACAAATTATAAATCAAAATTATAGTTCAAAAACAAATTATAAATCAAAATTATAGTTAAAAAACAAATCATAAATCAAAATCATAGTTCAAAAACAATTTATAAATCAAAATTGTAGTTCAAAAACAAATTATAAATCAAAATTATAGTTCAAAAACAAATTATAAATCAAAATTATAGTTCAAAAACAAATTATAAATCAAAATCAGAGTTAAAAAACAAATCATATATCAAAATTATAGTTCAAAAACAATTTATAAATCAAAATTGTAGTTCAAAAACAAATTATAAATCAAAATTATAGTTAAAAAACAAATTACTCAATTAATTTTTCGTAAATGAGGACTGTATACAATACATAAATCAATTACAACACTAGTATTTTTACGGACCTGTATGATCGCTGTTTCACAAATCGTGCCCATTCATATAAACTAAGTTATATCACTTACCACTATGACCTTGCATCATTTGGGAGTATTTTTTAAATCTGGTCTAATGTATGCCGTCAAGGACGAAAACCATCCCCTAAGACAGAAAACAAGTATGCTCTACAACACAATAGGTTTCTTCGTAAAGTAAGAATCAGTTAATTTTTATAATATTCCACTGGTAGATTTCATTTTTTTTCTAAAAGTAGATTTCATGCACATATTCCTTTAGTGCTTATTTCTCAATGCATATATCATAAAACGAATGAATGTTGTAGGGCAAATTAAATCAATAAGATTAGAAATGATAAAATCTAATTCTTAAGTTGCAAACAATCCCCCACCACCCTCACTGGTGGGAGAATATTGAGCAAAGAAGGACAACTCTTCTACTACTTGAGCGCATGATTTAAAAAAAAAAAAACAACCCACCCAAGTGGTCAGAGTTTTGATAGGATGATACATAGCAAAGGCGGATCGGGAGGGGGATCCAGGGGGTCATGACCCCCCTTTTGCGGACCAAAACGTTTAAAGAGTTATTAAATTTTAACGAGACTTTGAGTCAAAATGAAATGAAAGGAGGATGCTTACGTAATTGAATCATTCAAATTTATCAATACCAGTATATCATTTAATTCTAGGATAAATAAGACGACACACTGATCAATATACAATATTTTCGTCGGATACAAGCACAACGGTTAGATATCTATATATAGATTGAGAACAAAAAGGATAAGAAGCCCCTGTGATTTACCCCCGAGCTTCTGGGGGTCTAGGCGGCCCCCAGCCTATTTGGGGTAACCTTCCAATCACATTTTTAGAAAAAATATTTCATTGCAAAATCAGGCGATTAGATCACCTAAGACATGACCCCAAGTAGTGAATAACCTAAACATTTTCATGTATAAAACTGTCCCCAGATCTCCCCGAGGATGTGATGTACACAACAGAGGGTGTAAATTGGGGTAAGGGTGGAGGTTGTGAAAAGTACCTAAAAGAACAAGTGCTAGACCCCATCCCCTTTCACAAATTCCTGAATCCGCCTATGCATCATCTTCGCTTGCCAAAGGTGACGCTCCACGGTGTGAAAAAAGAAACACCGTGGAGCGTCACCCTTGGCTTGCGAAGATGTCTATGCATAGCTAGGGACTTGTACAATGATTATAGCCCACACAAGCGTGGGGAGAAAGTTGAGATACTAATAATAGAGTACGTAAATATGAATTAAGTCTAGATATTATATGCTAGAATACAAAATGAAACTTTGTCAAATATGGATAAATGCAATCGTTTAATTTGAAGCATAATGATTTATATTTTGAGCTGGTGGTAAGACCTGTTTTATGTGAGTTAACGGAAGGCCTGAAAGAAAGAAACGTAACACAAGTTCTACTTTCTAAGCTATTGGGGTTCCTATATATATATATATATATATATATTAAGTAATTCAGAATGCGTAGGTAGGTTTTGAATAAAATACATATCAACATTCCAGCAGTTAACAAAATCAGTTTGCCGAGCGCCTACGGTACCCATCTCTCTCCTCACAAAAGAGGTGTGGTTTCAACTTAAAGGATCGAATTTCCATGCAAATCTTGAACTGACCTATGTTCCAATTTGCAAAATCATATATCTTCTAAGATCTTAGAAATTTCTACAGTGACAATTTCTAACTTTATGGGAAGTCCCAAATTTGATAGTTTCTATAAGTCTTTTGTAGAACCTATAGAAGACAGTTTCTAAGTTTTTGGTATTACCTATAGAAGACAGTTTCTAAGTTTTTGGTAGTACCTATAGAGGACAGTTTCTAAGTTTTTGGTAGTACCTATTCAAGGCAGTTTCTAAGTTTTTGGTAGTACCTATAGAGGACAGTTTCTTAATTTTTGATAGCACCTATTGTTTCTTAATTTTTGATAGTACGTATTCAAGACAGTTTTTAAGTTTTTGGCAGTACCTATAGAAGACAGTTTCTAAGTTTTGGTAGTACATGTACCTATATCAGATAGTTTCTAAGTTTTTGGTAGTACTTATATTAGACAGTTTCTTAGTTTTTGGTAGTACCTATATTAGACAGTTTCTAAGTTTTTGGTAGTACCTATATAAGTTAACTTTTAGATGGCACATTTTACCTAAATTCTACTTGAAATGTGATAGATATAATAAACTTAGATGGTTAATCATTTCTTTTAAAAACTAAAACTAGCACCAACATACCGCAATCTTTGTTTACAAAACCAATCATAAATTAAACACATAATTAGGCAGTGAATTTTGATCATTAGAAGTGAAAAACAAAATTTGGTCGAAAACATGAAACACATCTGAGAAGTTTACTTTAAGGGAGCAGGGTTAAGTCAAAGTTGTTGGAAAATTAACAGTGTTGCAACCTGCAATGCCGACCTATTCCGGAAATCCAATTTCCTTGCTGGACTATCATTTTAATTTTACTAGCAATTAATTTGTTCCGGTATGTATTTTGGTGGATTTGGTGGAGTGTGCACTGGCGTCTGTCAACTTTGTGACATGTTAAAGTTCTAAGAACATGGCTTTAGGACTGAAGTATGTATGTTTACTTCTGTTTTTGATCTCCATCTACGTTATAGGGATATTTATTTTCGCCAAAGGATTTTTACTGAAGCGTGTAGTGATAGAAAAGAACAGCACGTGTGCCGTTGACTTTGCTCATCAAAGTGACCTACACGGGGGCGCGGGCTGCTGGATGCACGGAAGGTACAAACGGGCAATAATTATAGTCATAGACGCCATGAAGTTTGACTTCATGCGCTACGATAATGAATCTCATCAGGAAATTCCCTACAAAAACAAAATGACTGTGATAAACCATTTACTGACAATTAAACCTTTAAATGCAAAGTTGTACAAATTTATGGCAGATCCCCCCACTACCACCTTACAAAGGTTAAAAGGACTCACTACAGGAAGTCTTCCTACATTTGTTGATGCAGGTGCAAACTTTGCGAGCTCCGAAATCACAGAGGATAATTTTATTGATCAGCTAATTAAACAAGGCAAAGTGATAAAATTCATGGGAGATGACACATGGATGGGACTATACCCTGCTCGATTTAGAAAAGCATTTCCCTTTCCATCATTCAATGTAAAAGATCTGCACACAGTTGATAACGGAATTCTGGACAATCTAGTGCCACAGCTGCGGATGCGTGATTGGGACATCACCATTGCACACTTCCTAGGTGTAGATCATTGTGGGCACAGATATGGACCGGATCACCCTGCCATGGCTGAGAAACTCTCACAGATGAATGATATGATAAAGTAATTATAACCTCTATGCTATTAGCTAAGCATTTACTCTCACAGATGAATGATATGATAAAGTAATTACAATCAAGGTTGTCACTAACGTAAGAATCTGTGTCTTTGACGCAGATAATTAATTTGGGACGGAAGTTTGTCTGATATGGCGAGTCCCGCTGACGCGTCTCAGACTCCAACTAAAAATCATTTTTACTTAGAAGCCCTGATATTGTGTAGGAAAAACTCATAGTAGGAAAAAATCTAGGCAAAACGTTATGCTCTAGTAAACCGAGATAATACCATGGAGTTCACAATGTTCCAATCGGACTTGTTTGTTTAGCGTCAGTCAATTAGGTGCAAATTAGAATATAATATTAAAAAGATAATTAGATGAAATGCAAAATGAAGAACATTTTGCCACTGGCAGTTATTCATTTTTATTTCTTATTTATTTAAACAAATCATAGTCTATATTTAAATGTTCATCTTCCGGTAGCCATTTTTATTGGAATCGAAAGTAGGATAGCTTGTAGACTTTGGTAGGTTTTACAAATCATCAGCAAACAAAACTATTATGCATCTATTTTATTACAATAATAATTTGGTTAAAATGCTGTTTAATATTGAATTGGGTTGTTGTGAATGTAATGATAGGAGATTCGGGGAAGTAATTCTGTTGACTTGGACAATTAGTCGTCCTAGGCCAAGTTGTGAATGATTAAAAATAAATTTTAAAATTTATATGTTTTGTACTGCTTCCATTTTAATTGTCTTATATAAAAAATACTCATTAAATATTCATGGAACTCATCAAATTTTCATGGGACTCAAGCTGCTTATAAACCACGACTCCGGGACTCGTCTTCAGTAATTCCTAGTGACAAACCTGTGATTGTTGCTTTTCAAAAAGTAAATAATAAGTTACCAATTTGAAAATATATCTAGGTCTAAGAAAAACTTAAAACATTCACAATACCCTACCACTCATTTGAAACATATGCAGATCTTTCTATTTCATTGCTTAGACAGGTGACAATATTTATATTTTATTGTTGGCATTATGATTTTTAAATAGAAAAATTTCACATTATTCAGGGTTCTCTATAAGAGTTCACAACTGGCAATTTCGGATTTCTTGTCCCCCTACTTGTAGCAAATTTGCTGCCTACGTTCAACAATGGATTATCAACAAGTTTTTAAAAGACTTCAAGATTGTGGTTTTTTAAAAAATTATATCTAGTATTTGCTTTTTCACCAAATACAAATGTCAATTGAGCTAATTTTAGTATATTAATGATCCTGATTACGAGAATCGGGATAAAAAAATCAGGGAAATCCCTCTTTTGTTTTTTATTACACAGGGTTCGAAATTATCTCATGTCCGTAAGTCCAAGACTAGTAAAAAACATGTCGGACTAGTAAATTCTCTATAGCACCAGTCCGTACGGACTAGTGAAAATCCGGAAATCAATCTTGAAGATTTTAGCAAGATTTGTCTGAGTCTCGTAGATGTTTGAACTTATGGTCGATTACCTACATAGTTAAGTGGTTAAGTGTTTGCATGACTATGACATCCTGATCTTCCAAACACATGGAGTGCGTTCGAGACCGCCGTTCTTCGAACGAGCACAAATTCCTGCCGATTCCGAACGCAGAGTATGCATCACTAGAACGGGTTCAAGAACTGCAAATAGTGTGGTCTAAGAACATGCACGTTTGTGCACACAGGTTCTCGTCATTCGCGACTCTAACACAGGAGTTTGTAACACTATAGCTTGGTCAATAGAGTGATTTTATTGAATTTATTGATAAAATTTCAAACTCCTGTGACTCTAAGAACTGAGCATGAAAACAACGGGAACGTCGATCTCGAACGCACTTATGTAGTTATAGACATTTATAAAATTATAGACGTTTATAAAAGGATTAACTCAGAGGTTACTGTATGTTTCTATAGATCTTGAATGCAAAATAAAGTATGGTGGTCTTTTTCTTCTGTAGGTGTCAGAAACTGAATTGCTTGCAACTGATATTAATATGACAGACTAGTGAAATGCTTTGCGGACTAGTGACCATCAATAGTGACTAGTCCGTACAGACTAGTGCTTGAAAAAGTTAATTTCGAACCCTGTTACATGTATGTTATGTACAAGCACAGTGATTCCGAAGGTCCATTGGACATTGGCAAATGTCCGGTAATCTTTGTTTTGGTCCGATCAATACCAATTGTTGGCTGGACAAAGTGTCCGATAATTTTTTTTTCAAAAAAATACATGATTAGATAAATTTTAAATTTTTAGCAGCATGTCCCAAAATTTATTCTATTCTTTAGTCATTGCAAACAGAAAACGTGTTTACATTTAACTCAAATATTTATCAAACCTGCAATCCTCTTCAATTCCCCCGAGAGGGTGATTATATAATTGAGCATGCAATATCCCGTGAAACTACAGACGTCTTTGAAGAGTTTGGATTAGGTAATAAAGCGTTTAAACTATACTCTGATCAAGAAGTACTTGAACAACAAGGGCACGTTTGATTGAAGAATTTGAGTTACAAGAATTGCTTGAGTTTTTAAAAAAACGTATATTTCATAACACTGGTGTTGAACACAGGTTGGAAAAGTTTACTCTGCTAACGAATCTGAGGTGAAGTGCTTGGGCTAATAAAGTACGTCGCCGATGCCATTCTGGGCCAGAAAGTTCAAATTCACATGAAAGCTTCCTGATATAGTGCAGATTCAAGTTCGCTAAAATCATGGCCCCCGGGATAGGGTAGGATGATAATCGGGGATCAAAGTTTTACATGGGAATCTTTAAAAATCTTCTTCTCAAGTACCACAGGGCCTGAAAGTTCAAATTTACGTGAAATTTTAAGCTTCCTGATATAGTGTAAATTCAAGTTTGTCAAAATCATGGTCCCCAAGGGTAGGGTGGGGCCAATAGGGGATTAATTTGTCTATAAAATTTTGGTCTGGTAAAATGTGATTTGGTCCAGTAATATCTCGACCATTACTGGACCAAATGTCCAGTAAGTACCAGAAGACCTTGGGAAGCACTGCAAGCAATCAGAATTTAAAATGAATAGAATAACAGGAGATTTTACAAAAAGCCAAGATTAGGTCAGCCCGAGTTGTTTTAATTTCTATTTCAAGATTTCAAGAAGTTGAATTCAAATTACAGTTTATTTTTGGAATTCAAATCATACTTTGATTGTGAACGTTGAATTAGAATAAGATGAATTCAATGTTGATACAAGTTTATAAACTCATGGATACTTATTGACATGAAGAGAAAATGTGGTACAGCAGGAGTTTATGTAGACCCTGATTGAAGAAGCTTACGTACCAAATAGATTTGTTAAAAGTGTATTTTTATTGTACTTTCATGTCCAAAAGTCCAGAATACTTGACAGTTGGATAAAGTTATAGTACATAAAAAAAATTAATCATTGAGGTTAACTGTCCATATCATGAGAAGGGATAATCTACAAAATTGCATATTTCTACCCAAACACATTTTAAACCATTTATCTCAGGGTTGGCAAAAAATATGACCGGGCCGGTGGTCAATACTGGTTAAAACCAGTCAATAGTGGTCAATACTGGTTGATTGAAAATTGTTTGGTCATTATAGTCTGTGTTGTTGGTTATTTTAAATGTTTCAGTGGCCATTATGGTAAATACTGTAATTCATAACATGCACTATCAGTTTATAATATACTTGCAAGTCATAATATTAAATAAATAATGTAAATGACTCAATTAAATTGGGGAAGATGTAAAAGTTTATTGTAAAAATTAAATTAAACTGTTTCGTGGCCGTATTACTTTGGCACTGACAACAGCATTGCAGTCTTTACATCTTGATGTGGTCTTGTTGTTGTCCTCAACAATATCATAGAAATTCCAAAATGTTTTGTTGAAGCCATAGATAGTATGATGGGGGAAGTGTTTTTTATTTCTGTTCAAATTCTTTAGTTTATCAAGAACTACCTATTGTTTCAAATCTTCATTTAACTGTTAAATAAACATTTGAGGGGGTGTGTTGGTGATGTTTTCATAACAATAGCATGTACACTGATCCTCTCTGGTCCCAGAGTATGCTAATTAACACCTGTCAACTCTGTTTCCTGTGCTTAGGTACATATCCTGCTCTGTACATTGCAACACATTGTTTATCTACAGCACCTGTCACCCAATTCATATTAAATCACTGTGTTTATTTAATGTCCAGCTACCTGTTATTCTTAATCTGTCCAGATACATGTATAAGCAGATCCTATTGTCTAAGTTATGCTATATGTGACCCTCTTTTATAGTTCTGAAGATATTATGATCACAGTTTCAGCAAACCAAATGTATTAAACTTATGAAATTACATCTAATTATCTAATGAAAATTATTCATAACCAATTGATCCATATATCATAATGAAAAGACTTAATTTATCTTTGCAAAAAATATAAGAAAATGGACAGTTTAAATCTCAATTGACCACTTAGGGAATATTGACCCTGATTTATCTGATGATCTAGATGCTAAGTTTTAGTGTTTGAAATCCAGGAAACCGCCCCCGGTTTTAACCAGTGGTTTTAACCGTCCCGGTCAATACTCCCCAAGTGGTCAATACTGGTCAATTGTGATTTAGACTGTCCATTTTCCTATTTTTGTACATTTCTTGCAAAGATAAAGTTAAATTTAAGTCTTTGCATTATATGGATCAATTGTTGATTAATATTTTTCATTAGATAATCAAATGTAATTTCATGTTTTTAATATATTTGGTTTGCTGAAACTGACCGCAATATCTTCAGTACCTACCAGAGGGTCACAGTTCTATAGCATAGCTTGACGATTGGAGACAGACCTCTTAATACATGTACCTGGACAGATTGATTTGGAGACAGACCTCTTAATACATGTACCTGGACAGATCAAGAATAAAAGGTAGCTGGACTTTACCTGAGCACAGGAAGCAGAGTGAACAGGTGTTAATAAGCATAGGCTGGGACCAGAGATGACCAGTGTGCCTGTTATTGTTATGAAAACATCACCAACCCACCCCCTCAAATGTTTATTCAACAGTTAAAATGAAGATTGATGAAACAATACTTATAGGTAGTTCTTGTTAAACTAAGGAATTTGAACAGAAACTTTTACATCTTCCCCAATTTAACAGAGTCATTTGTACATTTTTTATTTAATATTATGACTTATAAGTATATTTTAAACTGATAGTGCATGTTATGAATTACAGTATTTACCATAATGGTCACTTAAACATTTAAAATAAATAACAAACTATAATGACCAAATAATTTTCAATCTACCAGTATTGACCGGTTTTAACCAGTATTGACCACCGGCCTGGTCAATACTCATATTGACCACTTTTTTGCCAACCCTGCCAGGAAATGCCTCTTCATGGCATTAAAGATTAAATTATTTTTCAGGTGTGTGTGTGGGGTATTTGTGTGTCCAGACCCCCCTCACACCTTTAGCTCTTACATTGCACTTCTTTCAAATTAACTTGGTACAGCTTTGAAAATGAAGGAGAACATGGATCATTATTCCGTTTCTCTGTAGGAATGTGACAAAGGAGATGGATTCTGACACTGTGCTCTTTGTTCTGGGGGACCACGGGATGACGAGAACAGGAGACCATGGTGGGGACAGCCAGGATGAACTAGAGGCAGGGTTATTCATCTACAGTCCAGATCAGTTGACCTCTGTGCCGAATACTGTAAGTTACCACAGTTACTATTTAGTGTAACATATATGCAGTCCAACCAATTGTATTTATATGCAAGCATTCAAATTTCAAAACCAAACAGTCCAATCCAACATAAGTATGAACTCAAGCCTTTTCTTCAAGACATATTGTGTGTTCATTTAAGACAGCTTTGTGCAACTTTTGTAACATTCTATATTGATGTTCATAAATATAGTTACTTGAAAGCTTGTTGCTTATCAAGATCTCAATGACTACATGAGAAATAAATTTCATTTTTAAAAATACATGAGGGTTTGAACTACACCGCTTTATGGCAGCATACTTCATGAAGTGCGTTGTCGCTTCACGAAATGTATGCCGACGTGAAGCGTTGCTGTTCATACGCTCATGTATTTTTAAAAATGAAATTTATCTTTTATATTTTACTTTCATTTAGCTGTACTAGCAGTTAAAATAGTTGTGCTATATTTATCAAGATTCCTATGCACATTGCTCGCGTTCATGAGGAAATGCCTATCACGGATATGGAAGTAAAAACATTGGTTCCAAAATCTTAATTAGCCAACACATGCACATCTTATTTGCTAAATGCTATAAACATGACAAGTATAAAATGTAGGGGCTAATTTTAACTGGTATTCAATAAATTCTCTTTTCTTGGTGTCGGTGTAGAATAAAGATAATTTAAAAGTAAAAAATCAGATCCAGTACTCAAACTTTTAGTTATAGTGCTTTCGCTCTGTGGGCTTATCAGTAGATTAATCTTGTACCATATCCTATAATATAATTATATATTATATATTTTTATTTATAAACATTATATAACATTTTGTGTGCACCCATTTGTATTCATGGGCATAAGCAAAACATTTTTTAAATGCAGTAGATCAATGAATACATCAATGATCAAGTTAGAAATAAAGCACTGTCCCATAGGTGAAATGTGAACATTTTATCACATTGCTGGATGCTATCCTAATTTTTATGGAATGATATACATATTATATAAACAGTCTTCAAATGAAATCTCATCAATCTCACTTTGGCATGTCAAATTTGTTCAAACCCCGAAAAATGAAAGTGAGGCTTATTGAATCCCATATTTATGTAGGCATGTACCAAACAATGTTACTCCTTTAATTTGAAAGAGATTTGAAAATGGTTTTCAAAATGGTATTTTCTCTTTCATGAGTCATATGACAAAATCAGTCATCTGATGTTTGAAGAACACACTAAATTTCTCTTGATATACATGTATACTGCTTGGAAATCCAAGAAACAATTTCCTTTTAATGCACTGCTTTCTTTCCCTACTGATTACAAAATAATTTATTGGAATGAACCTACTTGAACATGGTTTCATTTTGAAATCATAGACTAACTTAGCATTTCTTTAGATAATTTATTTAGTTAGTTGCCGTTTGACTTTTGTAGTCATCAGAGCTAATATCAATTTGTGTACACCCAGCTTGAAATAACAATTATTTCATTCTTCATTTTTTTTCCTTTCCAGCCTGATCAATACAAGAGCGTCTCACAGAAAGATTTTGTTCCTACCATCTCTCTCCTGTTGGGAATCCCAATCCCTTTTTCCAACCTGGGGCAGGTTATCACTGATCTCTTTACGTATTGCTCATCCTGGAAAACAGGAAGTAGTCCTATCAAACAGGTATGACATTTACTGGCATGGGGGCTGTCACTTTTAATCATTTCACAGTTAATCAACTCGGATAATACCATGCATACATATGTAGCGGTCAGCGGGGTTCGATCGCTGGTGGCCAGATAGCTCAATTGGTAGAGCACCTGACTAGAAATTCAGGGGGCCCCGGTTTGAATCCCGGTCTGGTCCATTGCATTTTCTCCATTCCTGTTACACATATATACTAAAAAGAGCTGTCCATTACTGAAAGTGAAAACTCATATTATTGTGGTTACTTGACATAGTTTCCTTTAATGATATGTTGATAGTGCTACTGTTAGGGTGAATGCTGGTGCATATGCAGGAGAGGATCCAGATTTTTTTTCCAAGGGAGTGAATTCCACCCCATGCAATTTTTTTTTCAGTGAGTCCAATCAACACTTAGGATTTAAACTAAATATTGGAAGAGCACAATAATAGGCAAATATAATATCATCTACCAAACTGGGAACTGGGGGGGGGGGGGGGGGTTGAGATTATTAAAATAAATTTTGGGTAATAATCCCCAGGTAGCATTGACACATTTTTCATAGAAAAAATTAAAGCATGTTGAATGTTGTACAGAATCATAATCTTGAACGCAATGATTGAATGCTACATGTTAGACCCTCCTACACATTCAGTCAGTGGAAAGCATGGGGGTAATTTCTACAGTCAACATTGCTGATTACAATAATTATGCCATGCTGCAATTGTTGCCCTGATAATACAAACAAGCTAGACATTATAGACTGTGTTACCTAAATAATTGTAAGTAAGCATCACTGGTTGTAGATTTGCATATGAAACCAATTATTTAAATCATTCAACTTATAGACTGAATCAAAGTACTTAAAGTACTCGTGGGAGTTGAACATTGTGGAAATTCAGTTAGAAAAGATAGTACTGGAAGAGTAGGGGGATAAATGACTGAATATTATCATGATTTTAGATACAAATCAACTGTTGTTGTTTTTCAAAGCGTTACAACAGCAAACATGGATAATGGAAGCCCCATGGGCCACAACGCTCCTCGAGTAACTGAAGCCGTGTTGTTGTTTTCTAGAATTTCACTCCTTTATATTCTCATGAAAAATGTGACCACATATTATGGCCCAAACATTCAAATCAATATGGTTATCAATGCCTTGCAGTTATGAAGAAGTTTTTCCCCTGTATATATACATTCAAGTTTAACCCTAGTTATAGCTAATTCTAAGGATTCATTACTTGAAAAGGTAGTCCAATATGCTAAACTGTCACCTGAGTATACTACAGTCCTGTAGAGGATCAATGGAATGGTAAATAATTGTATAATAACTCAAAATAAATGAAATGCAAAAAACTTAAAAATTGTTGGGCATCGGAAATGCACAAGCCGAGTTGCGCAAGGAATGGGCATAGAGGGAACCGGCAGAAAAGTTTTCAAGAATTATCAAGCAGGGAGCAAAATTTTGCGAACATAAATTTCAGCCGACTTAAATCCTTTGTGACCTTGACCTTTAACCCTTGACTAAAATCAATAGGCTTCTTTGTCTCATCAAGGGCGATAATCCATCTAAGTTTAATTGAGATCCTATAATTTGTTAAAAAATTATAGTGCAGAAAACAAAATTTTCTCCAAATTTCAGTCTATTTATAGCCACTGTGACTTTGACCTTGTGACCCCGGAATCGATAGGCTTCTTGTCTTACTTAATCGATCTAAGTTTGATTGAGATCCTATAATTCGTTCAAGAGCTATGGTGCGGAAAACAAAATTTTCTCCATATTTCAGTCTATTTATAGCCAGTGACCTTGACCTTTGACCTAATGACCCCAGAATCGATAGGCTTCCTCATCTTACTGAGGGTGACAATCCATCTAAGTTTGAATGAGATCCTATAATTTGCTCAAGAGCTATGGTGCGGAAATGAAATGTTGATGCGTGCCCGCCTGCCCGCCCAAAGGCACTTCATCAGATCATAAGCTGAGTTCGACTTCATCGCAACTCCGCTAAAAATGAAACACTAGTCAAATAATGTTATTTATTGCCAAGGTATTTGGGATATTATACTGTGGCTCAAACAGGGGGTGAATGAACCTGACAGTATGGAAAGCATATAGTGGAATCAGACTTGTGATGCTGGAAATCTATAGTGATTAATAAACTATACATGTACAAGATCCATAACTATTTTTTTTTCAGTTTGTGAGGGAGAATCCTCATGTCTCTTTCATCTGTAGACAAATAAACAATGTGTTTTGACCAGAGCAATTTCCAATCCTTTTTGCAGCATAAATTCAACATTGTGGCAACTGGGTTAAACTTTGATAGTGAAGTAATACATGGCAGCACCTTATCCCATGCTCTTAAAATTTCTGTTTGACACACACTCATGACATCCACTCAAACATTACAGAGTGCAGCAAAATCCCATTGTAATAGGGAATTCAAAATGGATAATTGGTACAAAATATGGTACATACTATTCAAAAAGGATAATGAATTTGACATATTGATGTCTTGGAAAAGGAAATTCTGACATCGGGGCTCTAAGCGTTTTCAAACATTGTCATTTGATAAAAGTGTTCTACATTTTTAAAAATAGAGATTAATATGTCTTTACATACATAGGTGAGAAAGTTTCCATTATTCCTAGCCGAGACATACCATGTATGCGCAAAAAAATTCATATACAAATATCACACTACTCACGTAGAAAATGTGGACCTTACCGTCATCAAGCGCAGCGAAACACGCCATTTCGAGATTATAGTCGACGAAAGCTCGGTAACAGTAATGAATAAGGTACACTCATTTTGTATCTATTTTGTGACTTTCTTTATTAAAAGGAACAGTTCTCTAATGTGTAACGTACAATTACTACGTAATTCAATAACTTGAAGCATGAAGCAGTTTCACTTTGCCACCGGATATAAGAAATTTTATTTCGTATTCCGATCCCAATCGAAAGTTGTTGACTGGGAATGACGTGTTTTAATTCAATCTACATGTAACATCTAGCATTTTTTATATCACATTAAAAAAAACCCAAATATATACACATACACAATGTTGTAGAGTTATTTCTTGTAAATTTTCTGAGGTTTCGCACCATATTCGATATTTCGCGCAACGGTGTCAATAGGGCTTGTGTGCAGTTGTCGTTCGTTTCCCTATCAATGTTTATAGGTGACGCTGCGTTACAAACGACAATTTTTAACCTTATCTTTTATTTTTCTATGTCTATCAGTATCAATTTGATCGAAATCTTTGAATTGAATACAATATCATTGCATTTATTTACATGTCAATTATCAAAATTAGATTAATTCAGAAAAGTTACATGGATTATTTAATGGCGGATGTTTATAAAAGTTTATGTTGATTTACCTAGGAGTAAATCAGCTGACACAGAACCCCCGCTGACGACCACTATACAAATCAATACAAATTACTGCGCAGAAAAGTGCGTGATGACCCAGGGAGATTGAACATAGTTCAACTCCCAAAAATAGCATGAGAAAATGTCCCAAGTTTGATTTTCATGACAAAGAAAGCATTTTGGGTCTCATTATTTTCCAATCAGGTTTTTAGCTCTTCTGAGCCGAAGGCTCAAAGAGCTAATGCTATGGCCATTTGTGCGGTGTGCGTAAACTTTTTAGAGAAAGGGCTATAACTCAAAAACCCCTTGGCCAATTTTTTTCAATAATGCTATGGCCATTTGTGCGGTGTGTGTAAACTTTTTAGAAAAAGGGCTATAACTCAAGAACCCCTTGGCCAATTTTTTTCAAATTTGTTACAGGGTATCATTGGCCCAAGGGCTTTCATACATACTAAATAGAGGGATGTGACCCTTTAACAAGGGGAGATAATCAGGAAAATACAAACAAAAGTAGTGGTTGCTAAAAAATCTTCTTCTCAAGAACCACTGGGCAGATTATCACCAAACTTACACATTAGGATGAGGATATGTTGTAGATTAAAAATTGTTCAAGAAATTACCCTGGGGCAAAGGGCGTGGTCTCAAGGTCACTTCAAAGTTGACCTAAATTTATATTTCCTTAAATCTTTGATATTTTAGTCATTATAAGGACTAGGATCATCAAATTTTGACAGTTGATGCATCTTAGGACCTTGTGTCAAGGTGTCTCAAAAGTAGGTCACGTTGACCTACTTTTTGAATTTTGCAGGTATTTATTTTAAAATTAATTTTGATGCATATCTTGGACACTTTGAAGCCTATGATCATCAAAACTTGTCAGTTGGTGGATCATGGGACCTTGAAATGCGTCAACTGAAAAATAGGTCACCGTGACCTACTTTCTGAATTTTATGGCTTATCATTTATAGATATATTTTAAGTTGTTATTTCAAATACCGAGAGGTTTAGAATCATCAAATCTTGTAAGTTGATGCATCTTGAGGCCTTGAAACATATTTATAAAAAAGTAGGTCACAGTGACCTACTTTTTGAATTTTGCAGATATTCAAATTTCACATTTTCAATTTTAGATGCATATTTTGGGCACTGTAAAACCTAGGATCATCAAACTTTGTCAGTTGATGCGTCTTCAGTCTTCCGTTTGTGTCGACCAAAAAGTAGGTCACCGTGACCTACTTTTGGTATTTGACAGCTAAATTACTATATTTCAGACACTATTTGACCTACAATCATCAAACTTTGTCAGTTGATGCATCTTGAGTCTTCGGAGTGTATCGACCAAAAAGTAGGTCACTGTGACCTACTTTTGGCATTTGACAGTTATATTTATATATTTCAGTCACTAATTGACCTACAATCATCATACTTTGACAGTTGATGCATCTTGAGTCTACGGAGTGTGTCGACCAAAAAGTAGGTCACCTTGACCTACTTTTGGAATTTGACAGCTATATTTATATATTTCAGATACTATTTGACCTACAGTCATCAAACTTTGTCAGTTGATGGGTCTTGCATGTTCGGAGTTCGCTGACCAAAAAGTAGGTCACCATGACCTACGATTGGAATTTGACAGCTATATTTCAATATTCAGATACTAATTGGCTTAAAATCATCAAACTTTGTAAGTTGATATTTCTCGGGTTCTCAAAATGTGTAAACCAAAAAGTAGGTCACATTGACCTACTTTTTTTGAATTCTTAGGATTTAACTAAAAATTTAGAATACTAAGAGGCTAAGAATAGAAATGGTGGGGTTGTACAATTTATCAGAAGAGCGATTCTAGGCCCTTGGGCCTCTTGTTAATGGTTGGCATTCACTTCCCTTGAAATTTTAAAGATGACTCGATGACCTATGACTTAACGACTCCCACATCCTGCCTAGTATTGCTCTCATCTTAGTGCTTGTTCTGTTGTGTAATGTCTGAATTGATGGTTTTTCCTGCTAAAAATGGTACAGGGTGCCAGCTTAATGTCTTCAGTTTGACACATTATAGTGTTTGAATAACATGAATGTGGTTTCTGGTTTTTAGCTCACCTGAGCCGAAGGCTCAAGTGAGCTTTTCTGATCAAAATTTGTCCATTGTCTGTTGGTGTCGGCGATGTAAACTTTTCACATTTTCATCGCTTTCTCCAGAACCACTTGACCAATTTCAACCAAACTTGGCACAAAGCATCTTTGGGTCAAGGGGGTTCAAGTTTGTTCAAATAAAGGGCTACGCCCCCTTCAAAGGGGAGATAATTACAAAAATGCAAAAATAGGGTGGGGTATTGTAATTTAAAAGTCTTCTTCTCCAGGACCACTGGGCCAGAAAAGCTGAAATTTACATGAAAGCTTTCTGACATAGTGGAGATTCAAGGTTATTAAAATCATGACCCCCGGGGGTATGTTTGGGCCACATTCGGGGATCAAAGTTATACATGGAAATATATAAAGAAAATCTTTAAAGATCTTCTTTTCAAGAACTACTGGGCCATAAGAGTGGAGATTTACCTGAAAGCTTTCCGATATAGAGTAGATTCAAATTTGTTCAGATCATGGCCCCCGAGGGTAGGGTGGGGCCACAATAGGGGATCAAGGTTTTACTTGCAGATACATGTATATAGGAAAATCTTCTCCAGAACCACTGGGCCAATTTCAATCAAACTTGGCACAAAGCATATTTGGGTTAAGGGGATCCAAGTTTGTTGAAATGAAAGGCCTTGCCCCCTTCAAAGGGAATCAAAGTTATACATGCAAATATATAAAGAAAATCTTTAAAAATCTTTTTCTCAAGAACCACTGAGCCAAAAATGCTGAAATTTATTTGAAAGCTTCCTGACATAGTGGAGATTCAAGTTTGTTAAAATCATGACCCCTGGGGGTAGGATGGGGCCACAGTAGTGAAAGCTTCCTGATATAGAGTAGATTCAAATTTATTCAGATCATGGCTCCCGAGGGTAGGGTGGGGCCACATTAAGGGATAAAGTTTTACATGCTGATATATAGGGAGATTTTATTCTCCATAACCACTGGGCCAATTTCAATCAATCTTGATACAATTCATCCTTAGGTGAAGGGGATTTAAGTTTGTTCAAAATGAAGGGCCAGGCCCCTTCAAAGGGGAGATAATCACAAAAATGCAAAAATCGGGTGAGTTATTTTAAAAGTCTTCTTCTCAAGAACTACAGGGCCAAAAAAAACCTTGAAATTTACAATAGGGGATCAAAGTTATACATGCAAATGTATAGGGAACCAAACTTGGCACAAAGCGTCCTTAGATGAAATTTGTTGATATGAAAGGTCATACCCATCTACAAGGGCATATGATTATTAATGAATTTGTAGTCAAATTTAATAATCAAGGTTGATAATTAATGAATTTTTAGTCGTTACCTTTGATAAGTTTTTTCAGAACCAAGCTGCTTGTATAATCATAGTTTTGCTTAAACTTGTTTATTGCTAGGAACTGCTGCTCAGGTGAGCGATGTGGTCCATGGGCCTCTTGTTATTTTTTTCATTTTGTAGTCTTAACTGTCTTTGTGTAGACTTAATATACAATACATTTTGGGTATTTAATAGCATTATGTACAGTAAACTTTTACCTGAATCTACTTGATATAGTGGACAGTTATCAAACTTTAGATTATTTATTCGTACTTTATTTTTTCCAGTCATTTCACAGCGTGAAGGCCCTGCGTTTGAATGCTCACCAGATTAATATGTACCTCCAGGAATACTTCCAACATTCCTCTGACTTTCCAATTCAAATGTACTACCAGTTAAAGAGTGTACTGGACACAGCAGAGATGGAGCTGAACAGCTTGCTCACTGTTCTAGTGAGGGACGGAGATCACAACATGGAGGAAAAGCTTAAAAATGTCAAAGACAAATATATATATTACATTGATGAAGTTCGCAGGACAGCAGAAGGTGTCTGGGCCAAGTTTGACATCATGTCAATGTGTACTGGAGTGCTAACATTGTGTCTGGCCCTTTGTGTTAATGTTTACTTCATAAAGATCTCGTTCTGGTGGAAGAAGGACGTTCCTTCCACGGTTGTAATTGTGTTTCTTGTTTCCCTTGTTTATCTGGCATTTGCCATGTTTCAGTCATTTTTCATTGGGGAAAGTAAAAGTGCAATAATGGTGTTTGTAATGGGGAATTTTCTAGTATTTGGAGTTGCACTTCTAATATTTAATTTCAAAGACAATAATCCAGTCATTC
This sequence comes from Ostrea edulis, assembly GCF_947568905.1. Lineage (NCBI taxonomy): Eukaryota > Metazoa > Mollusca > Bivalvia > Ostreida > Ostreidae > Ostrea > Ostrea edulis. The sequence continues at coordinate 56,344,577 of NC_079168.1, read as the reverse complement.
TGAACAAAAGGGAGAATTTTTGCATAGGATTTGAATCAACAGAGTTCTTGTTTGCAGTTGTTGTAGCTTTTTTCATGTTTGTGACTTATTTTTCCAATAGTTATGTGGTGTATGATGATTCTGTATGTCTCTATCTACTCCAGTCAATGTCATGGATTCTCTCTCTCTCAACATTAAAGCATATCCTATGTCAGTTTGAAACATCTGCTGAATCCAAAATCAAAAAGCAGAAAACCCCAAAGAACTTTGACATCATGAGAGTTTTGACCCACCCTGCCCTTGTTCTGATTTTCCTTACACTTGCCTGGAGCCTTTTTCTAAGATTATCTTCAACATTCAGAGTTTGTCGAGAGGAACAACATCAATGTGAACTCTCCATTTTCCTTCAGCCACTTGGAAATCTAAATGATCAAGAGAGTTTGAAAAACATGAGATATTTCTTCACTCTGATATGCTTATTCCTTATGGTATGCTTGCTGCGTAAGGTAATGAAGGATTTTGGGAATCTGAATGGCTCTTCGCCCCCTGTGATGGGGATGTCATACCTCTTGCCTGCCTCTGCTCTGTTCTGTGCCCTCCACTGGGCCCTACAGGGGCTCCCCCAGAAGTCTCTGGACAACCTCCCACTCTGGCAGCAAGTATTTCTCCCACGTGCTGTGTATGTTCTAGTTGCTGTATTTCTTGTGCTTATTTTGTATGACCCTTTGTGTATATATGTTGTTCTGAGATCTAGAAAGCTGATGGTGGAAAACGATAAAGAACTTATACCCAATATCTACCACCAGTTGAAAGAAAACTTGGGAGAGAAAGAAGAAAAACCTCCATTAGTTTATGGACTGGCAACATCTTTCACAGCAGCCGTTGTTGCTATGGTTACTGTTGCCATGGTGCTTCTGGGTCTGTTGCTAGGGGATGGATTGATGCCAAGTTTGTTGCTTGTCATTTTATCTGTATTTTTCTGTCTTGAAGTCATAGCAATCAAAGATACCTTGAGTAAGTATGAGGCATAATGTATTTTATACTGTAATATTGTTTTTAAAATGTTAGAATTGTGCTGTTTTAAATTATTAAGCAAAGCTGAAGAATATGTGAAGCTTATCATACTATTGGATTTATGAAGTAGACAAAAGAAACAAATACTAGACTTAGACTTGCAGTGATCCAGCTAGAATTTTTAATTTTAAGGTGAGCCTTTGGAAAAAAGAGGACAAAGGGTGCATAAATATTGGGTTGAATTGCAACATACTCCAAATATTTTTTGAACTGGAAGACTGCATGTAAAAATTCACTATGAAATGGACTAGATATGCTATCATGATTTAGAAGAATATTTTTAGAATTGATGTTTTGATTTCAGATCAACCTGTTTCTCTATGGACCAGTGTGGTCTACATCTCCGTGCTGGCCTCTGTTTTCTTCTATGCCACAGGTCACCAGACAACTATTTCAAGTATTCGATGGGAGTCTGCTTTTGTTGGTCTCCATGGAGATTTTAGTAGCAACATCCTGCCTGCAATACTCATTCATCTAAACACATTTGCCTCTTATGTGTTAGCAATAATTATATGTCCTTTAATCATGTTATGGCCAAAAGCAGGCGGGTTTCTGACCAAAAGTGTGGCAGGGGTGAACAGGAAAGAAAACACAGATTGGATTGGAGATTTCTGTTTCCATGACGACAAGAAAACTTTCAGAATGCTGATGTTCAGAATGTGTTTATACTCCTTTGCTTTTCAGGGTATCAAGGTAATCTTTTTGAAATACATGTATGTTTCATATGTAAGTCAATTTCAGTTATTTGATCTAAGATTTTTCAGGAACCAAGTTTTAACTTGTGCAGGCCAAATCTGTACAAGTTAAAACTTGCATTTCTGTTTCATACAAGTTCCAATGTTTATAAATACATTTGTGCAGGTCATAAGTTAACTTGTTGTTGTATCAAATTACAACTTGTAAACAACATATACATTTTATGTATAGAAATTTGGATAACTGCCAATTTTTAGCCGAGTTGTAACGAAGTTGAACTCGGCTATTGGTTTGGTGATGCGGGCGGGTGGTTGGGCGTCAACAATTGGTTTCCAGATGACAACTCGAAAAGTTTACAATCTAATCAAATGAAACTTAGATATATTGTTGGGTACCAAGTAAGGAAGACCCCTATTAATTTTGGAGAAAAATGGTCAAAGGTCAAGGTCACAGTGACCGAAAATAGAATGAAAATTTCAGAAAAATTTGGTTTCCGGATGATAACTCAGAAAGTTTAAATCCGAATCAAATGAAACTTTTATATATTGTTGGGTACCATGTAAGGAAGACCCCTATTAATTTTGGAGAAAAATGGTCAAAGGTCAAGGTCACAGTGACCGAATATAGAATGAAAATTTCAGAAATATTTGGTTTCCGGATGATAACTCAGAAAGTTTAAATCCAAATCAAATGATACATAAAGATATTGTTATGTACCAGGTTAGGAAGACCCCTATTGATTTTGGAGAAAATAGGTCAAAGGTCAAGGTCACAGTGACCGAAAATAGATCGAAAACTTCAGACAAATATGGTTTCTGGACAGTAACTCGAAAAGTTTAAAACTGAAATTAGTTCTTCACAATTATAAATATGCCACATCATTCCTGACTTTACAATGTATCCCATGCAACTCGGTTCATGCACCCCTGTGTGCATATATTGATTTTTAAACGTTCCTCAAAATCAAAATTCAGCTGAATATAATCAACTATCCATGCATAGAAAACTGATAAAAAAAAATTTTGCACCTCCAGGTTCTTGGGTCTGTCCTAGCAGCACTTTTACATCGACGCCATCTCATGGTTTGGAAGATCTTTGCACCACGGTTTGTGTTCGAAGCGATGACCACATTTACTGTCTTTAGCATGTCTATATTAATGTTCATGTTTATGCTCCGTATTGACTTGGCACTAACGAAGTGGGTGAAAAATTTCCAGAGGAAATAAAAGAAGGTTGTGAAATTTTGACTGTTTTTGTGGTTGTCTGAAATAGAAGGGTATGGTAAATCAGAAATTGAGAAAATAATTAGTAAAACGATTCCTTTCATGTTTAATCACACATAAAGTTTTCTTGCGAGAAAGTTCAATTCCATGAATGTATTTTGCCCACAAATGTACTATTTTATTTGTGTTGGAGTCCAAAACCCCCTAATGTATTGTCCCATCGTCTATTGTCCGTCTTTACCAGTTTCACATTTACATGTAGTTCCGTTATCCTTTTGTAAGACTTATTTTTATACCCCGCCAAAGTGGTTGGGGTATATAGTTTTTCCCTTGTATGTCCTTCCGTCCATCTGTCCTTCCATAACATCCAGTTTTTCGAACTTTTTTTCTAAACCCCTTGAGATATTGAATTGATTTTTTGTATGCAGGTGTATGTTGATGAGTTACTGATCAAGTTTGAGTTTTGTTCCGGTTTGTGTATTTTGATGGAGTTATGCCCCTTTAACTTAGAAAAATTACTGTTATGTGCAGTTTCTGGACTTTTTAGCTCACCTGAAGTGAAAGTTCTGATCACCTATTGTCTGTCATGCGTATGTAAACTTTTCACATTTTCAACTTCTTCTCCTGAACCAAAGGGCCAATTTCAACCAAACTTGACAAAAAGCATCCTTGGGTGAAACACTTTCAAGTTTGTACAAATGAAGGGCCTTGCCCCTTCAAAGGGGAGATAATCACAAAAATGCAAAAATAGGGTGGGGTCATTTAAAAATCTTCTCAAGAACCACTGGGCCAGAAAAGCTGAAATTTACATGAAAGCTTCCTGACATAGTGCAGATTCAAGTTTGTTGAAACCCCTACACCATCAACTTGTTTGTCAGTAGCCAGCTTCGATTTAAAAACTTATTATACGCAGAACAATCTCTTGTGTACCGAATCATTTGAGAGGTATAAACAGCATATGCAGGTGATAATGTACATTCAAATTAATAATCCTAATATGTAATAAATTTCAACAATTGCCTTTTTTCCATTAACAAATCACTGAGATTTTGATTATTACTTTTTCACGAAGAAGCTCCTAATTTGGGATCTGCGAAAGCAATAGCATGAACATGAAAGAAATTGCTTAATTTCATTATTAGGTGTATCTGATACATGTAATGTCAAAGTCATTCTGATAAATGGAAAACTGATGAAAATTACTAAACGATCAATATTAAATGCAAGCAGTTATCCCCTTCCGAGGCTTCGGGCTTCATATTCATCTTTGCATAGAAATTATCCCAAACTGATATTTTGGTTTGAGGAGGTAATGGATTGGTTGGTTGCTTATATACATGTATTGTTTAACGTCCCGCTCGAGAATTTTTCACTCATATGGAGACGTCGCCGGTGAAGGGCTGCAAAATGTAGGCCTATGCTGGATGCTTATGTACAACCTTTGAGAAGGGAGGGATCTTTATCGTGCCATACCTGCTGTGACACGGGATCTCGGTTTTGCGGTCTCCTCCGAAGGACCGCTCAATTTAGTTGCCTCTTACGACAAACAAGGAGTACTGAGGTCCTATTGAATATTCATAAAAGATCTCCAGCGACAGGGGGCCTCGCCTTACTATTTTCCATTTCATAATGTTGGCAGCTCTGCTATTCTAACCCGAATCCTCACAGGAGAAAAGGTAATAGTTATATTAAACACAATATAGCCCATCAGTATCTCTGGATTGTTATTCAATTCTCAGTCTGGTTAAAATGGGAACAACGTGTATAATTCATAGTTTCTATGTATGTCGTTTAACGGCCAATTGGAAAACAATCGGTCATATAGAGACCTCGCCAATTATAGGTGAAGTGTCGCAACATTTAACCTATACACGACATTCCTGACCGTAGCAGTGAGCGTTCATTATTAAAAGACCAAGTATACATGATGTCATGCTTGGTTCACTTTACGTCAACAGCTAGACAATTCGGTCTACATCATATTCGAACAAACTTTACTCTGATCCATTGAGTGTTTTAAATACGTTATTTATAGAAGCCAAAGCTAGTCAATACTTGGACTTTTCAACACCAGAATATAGACTGAAGTCTATGATTGTGGAGGCTGTACATCACAGGCACTTTAAACCACCGCAGGTTATGGATGATATTCCCTCCGAACAATGCCGCCATTTCATTAAACTCAAAGAAGATGGGTGACTTTATCGAGCCGAGAACCCACAGAGGGACAAATATTAAAGTTAAAATTGAAACTCTCCAGAAAAAGAAACATTTGCATTCTCGTTAAAACAATTACTCCATAGTTTCCAAAAATGCTTTTTTCGATGTGCCCATTTTAAAGGAACATTGAAAAAAAATCCTATTTAAAATCACATATACGCCAAAAAAGCACAAAATAACAGTAAATTTGACTTTTCCAAGCATATTTTCATATGGAGTGGGCCAAGTCTCCATTGTGAACTAAGTGAAATATGTTAGTACATGTTCAGGTGTAATATGTTTTGTAAATAAAAAAGTATGGAGACTTGACCCACTATGAAAAAAAACTTACTTCTTGTGTATAACTTTTGTCGTATTATCAAGAAAATTACTATGTCCACGACGGGTGACTTTAGATACCTTGAAATTAGGAAAAATTTATGGGATGGATAGCCGAGGTGGTATAGCGGCAGTCTCAGAAGTTTTGAACAAACCCAGATTGCATATCTGTGGTTCGAATACCAATTTTTCCTACCTATTTTTTTTTCTTGTTAATGAATAGACTTCCCATAATCATTTGTCTCTGGTATTTTATGCAGTCTTAATGACGATCATAAGTAATAGATTCCAACATGCAGCTAGTGAATAAATGTAAACAAGTATGGGGCCTCCTGTGAAGTATGGATATTGTTTATGTAAACGACACGTTAAAGAGAACAATTTCAACAATGCTTAAAGCTGACATGAATTAATAAATACGTACACCTTTCTCATCTTATCCGCCATATTTCTTTCAGGTAGCCTAATTTACTCTACCCGTATATACCCCAAATGTGATTGTCACACCTGAGTGATTTTTCTAGGTGGACTCGACCAGTGCACATCTCCGATAGTAATATATAGGGAATGAGAAACAAATAAAATAACATTTTAAAACATTATGCTTTGCTCAAAATTACAAAATATTGATTGTATACTAATGCAACATTCTGGAAGTTTAGATAAGTTAGACAAAAATGCAAAAAAAAAGAAAAGAAAAAAAAGAAGCTTTTCTTGCATACTTGTAAGTGCATGCAAGTATTTGCATTTTCTAATAAAATAAATGCGGATAAATCATTTGTCAATTACATACTGATAGAATGGAATAGGCAAAGAGCATAAAATATATTATTTATATCAATTCTTGCAAAATAAAGGTGCATGCCATATGCATAATATGCAATGCACAAGGTATAATCGCCAAAAAAAAGTATCAAATACGGGCGTCTATTCAACAGGTATCGGAAATGTGCACTTACCGAAAATATTAGATTCTCTTTATTCTGATAAATCCACGAAACAAAATGATAAACTCCATTTGTATCTCGTTAGAACTTTACAACACGTTCTCATTCCATTATACAGACTGCGACACACTTCACCCGTGCCAAACAGTGTGTCTTCAATCAGGGGAGATGTCAGAGTCGAAAATTTTTCCTGTATTGAATGCTTGTCTGGTCGAGGTTTTGCAGTTTATAGAAATGGGGAATCTAATATCTGGTTGGATATATTGCGTGCACAATTCAAAATTTCTCGATGATCATATACAAACTTGGATATACAAATAAGGGAATAATGATCGAAAATATACATCTGTGTGCAAATGCGTGTATTACATTTGCAATCCATAATAAACAGTTCATTACACAAAGACACATATGAAAGGAAATTTATAAACGAAAATATAATTTTGTTGTCTCTTTTGGAACCACATAATTATTTACGGTCTCTGTGTGTCCATATTCATTGAGAGAGAGAGAGAGAGAGAGAGAGCTACTTTGATTTATAATATATCATTTCACAGAAGGAAAGAAAATTGATCACTTATATAAATGTAAGCTTTCAAGCATTAAAAATGTCCACCTATTTAAAAATTTGTGATTGACAATATATTGGAAACTTACAGGAGTTGATGCTTATAATTGAATTCATTACAAATTTTAAAAAAAAATTAGTTTGAACTGTGCATGTAGAAAATACTGACTTTGTATGTTAGAATAACGGGGAAAAAGTAAATTGTCAAAAAAAGTGGGGAAAGCAGACCAGCCTTCCTGCCCACCCCAACCCCCTGTTTTCGTGCCTGAAACAACATATCAATTCGTGTTGAAAGAAAGGTGCATATCTACATTTCATTAAATTCCAAAGGAGCTCGAATTTATGTGTTCCCCTATTACTTATTTTGTATGCAAGATTCGTTCCCAAATTTAGAATCATGCCTTCAGTCAGAGCAGAAATGAATTCATGTTGAAGTATATCTAGTTTGAATGCAAATGTTGGGTTCCTTCTTTTAATTTCATCAGACTCATTAGAAACCCCTCTCCCAAACTATGCAACTTTGTTTTTATTGATATCTAAATCGGTATAAATGAATCCGGATATAAATTATATAACGTTTTTTCGTGATCATATAGATATTGATACTGATAATGAAAAAAGAAAATGTTTATACTCTTGCCTTCTGCATATCCTACTAATGCATTACAGTATATTGACATTGTATCATATCAAATAAAAGCTCAACACGAATTTTACTGATTTATGCATACTAACATCTTATCGAATACATTTGAATTTGAAATTTCTATGTACAGCGGTATGGCCATTGCGCCAGATCTACGAAATGAAAATATTTATGAATAAATTACACTCAAGCCTCAAAGTAATCATTATGGTATGTTACAGAAACGTTAAAACACACAAATGCTATAGTCCTGTAATTCTACATGCACCATACAATTAGTATACATACATGTGTTGCAAAACAAAATGCACATGTAATAACCAGACATGTATCGTCATTTTTCATTTGGGGGGGGGGGGGGGGTACAACAGGGGAAAAAATGGAAAATTGGATTCTTCAAAATTTCTTGCCATGCAAAATAATAATTAAAAAAGATGAACGCAAACAGCAATAAAATAAAACAATTCACCCAAACAAACCAAGATGTTTTGTCCGATGTTCAAAGTCCTAATGTGGGGTGAAGGGTTAAAGAGTCTTTTACTTTGACTACCTCAATAATTTCCCCCTACACTTCATTTTCTTCAGTCGTTGGGGGTCGGATGGGGTGGTTAGAGTCCTCTACTATGAGTGCCTCATATCTTCATTTTCTTAATTGGTGGTGGTGTGTGTCTTCTACTATTATATCAGAACTTTCAAGCTGGGGTAAGTGGGGGAGGGGTTGTCACTCAATGTATCTTTTATTTGCATTACAAACGAACAAAAAATGGATATTGTTATTAAAGGTGGGTGACAGACACTCTTGTCCTCTCCCCTTGATGTTTGATAACGACGCATAATATGGTAAACTCGATTATTACGTTTTGCATTAGTACAATTTGCGTCGAGTTCGACGCAGAATGTAATAACGCAAAATGGCATAGATATACAAGATCTATTGAGCGCCAAATTAGCATAAAATGAAGTAATTGAAAATAACATTATTTAAAAATATGTTTAATTTTTAATTAATGCGTGCTTTAATTAAATGAATCAAATAAATCTGTATTATCAATTAATGAGAGCAATATTGAGTTACTAGTGCTGTTCTCTTTTTATTGAATTAACGATATCATTTGTCTTAATAAGAGCACGATTATTACAAGATCATCGGTTCTCTCTCTCTCTCTCTCTCTCTCTCTCGTCGTTATCTCTCTCGTTGTTCTCTCTCTCTCTCTCTCTCTCTCTCTCTCTCTCTCTCTCTCTCATCCCATACACTCGTACAGTGTTGTATATGCAAATTTATGTACCTAAATGATTTCCTGATTTATAAATCTGCAATACTCTGACCAGTAAATCATATGGTATAAGGATTCATGCACAATACAGGGTAAATATTATACTCTGATACTTCCCCTGATTGAAGATAGCTGATCGGCACGGGCTAAGTGTGTCGCAGTCTGTACAATGGACAATGTTGTTTACTGTTGGAATGCAAATGGAGTTTATCGTTTTGTTTCATGGATTATGCAAATAAAGGGAGTTTTACTACTACTTAGAGTATTTTCAACAAGTGTACACGTACATCTGCGGTCCTTTACAGATATTACGAGTAGGCCCAGGTAAATAGTCGTCCGCATTCGATGCGTTTTCATGGCGAGCATACATGCCATTTTTATAAGTACAGTAGTCTTTTACTTGAAGTAATTGTGAATGGTATAGATTGTATACTCTTTGCTTATTCCATTTTATCAATAGATAAAAGATGAAATATTTCTCCGCATTTTTGTATAGTTTTGACATATTTACTGCAAATGTACGCACGTTCACGTAAAGTAAAGGCATTCTATATATATTTATCCAAATATATATATTTAGAATGATTTACTACTGTATGATATGTTTATTATAATTTTGAGCACTGCGTGGTGTTCCAAAACGTGATTTCATTTCTTGATGTCCTCTAAATTAGTATCGGAGATGTACGTGTTACCTGTCGAAGCTACCAGCACAGGAAAATCGAAGACACTGATGTGAAGTGAAGCGTAACAAAGCTCGTCCCCTTATATACCATGCGAACCCCGATACATATAACAATAGAAATTCCAACTAATATGGCGGATTAGCAGAGAAATATGGCGGACATATAGAATTATGCTATATTTATTACTTCATGTCAGCTTTAAGAAGTTACTTTAAGAGATCCTGACAAAAGCCAAATACACAACCAACTGGTGCAGACTGTCTAAAAGGCACAGTGAACTACAGTTCAGTACAAAAGCAAATCAAGTGTCTTGTTTCTGTCCCATTTGTATCTAACAGCAAATCTGCATTTTCTAACTGCCTCAGAGTTGTACCAAAAAGAGGCGAGAACTGATGCCTTTATCATATTCGATATATTAGTACATGTAGGTTGTAAATGCTGTTCAAAAACATTTCGGGGGGGGGGGGGACTGAATCCAAATCAAAGCATTAATACTGCACCATACAGAAAACGCTATTCCCCATTTGATTTACACCACAAAACATATGAGGTTTCTCATTCACATCAGTTAATACATGTATGTCAATGGAAATGCGGAGAACATACTGTTGGATGTTGCGAGCATATAATTATGTAATGTCATTTGGTACCTTAGGTACTCCAAGCATCAGTGTAATTATGTGTGTGTTAAAAACCGCTTAATGTCCGATATACATGATGCTGTATGTGAAACAAATTCTGATGATGATTTTGATTAAATATCATTCTTTGAAATATGATCTGTATATTTGTTTTGAATTCTAAATATTTTGGACAGCGTTTTAGTACGGTACTGTATCTATTGTAACTACGGGTACCATCAATCAATGCGGATTTTAAAGCTGACATGAATTAATAAATACGTACACCTTTCTCATCTTATCCGCCATATTTCTCTCAGGTAGCCTAATTTACTCTACCCATATATACTCCAAATGTGATTGTCACACCTGAGTGATTTTTCTAGGTGAACTCGACCAGTGCACATCTCCGATAGTAATATATAGGGAATGCGAAACAAATAAAATAACATTTTAAAACATGCTTTGCTCAAAATTACAAAATATTTATTGTATACCAATGCAACATTCCAAAAGTTTAGATAATTTAGAAAAGATGCAAAAAAAAAAAAAAAAAAAAAGCTTTTCTTGCATACTTGCAACTGCATGCAAGTATTTGCAGTTTCTTATGAAATAAATGCGGAGAAATCATTTGCCAATTACATACTGATAGAATGGAATAAGCAAAGAGCATAAAATATATTATTTATATCAATTCTTGCAAAATACAGGTCCATGCCATATGCATAATATGTAATGCACGTGGCATATTCGCCAAAAAAACTCGTATCAAATACGGGCGTCTATTCAACAGGTATCGGAGAT